>NW_004524604.1:18884233-18894410 GCF_000260255.1 Octodon degus | reverse complement strand
TTTGTTTCCATCCCTGTTGCCAGGCCCTGGGGCTGAAGATGTGGGGTATAGCTGAGGCTGAGCACACTGGCCCGGGCTGCACCCCAGAAAGTCTCACAACTTAGTTCCTTTTTTTGTTGTTGTTGGTTTTTTTTGGGGGGGGGGGGGTTGGAGCTGGTGCAGCATGTGGTGCTGGGAACAAAACCCCTCCAAGCTTAGTCTGCTGAGCTATCTCACCAGCCCTTATATATATTCCCCCCCCACGCCCCATGATACCAGGGATTGAACTCAGGACCCTGCGCTTGCCAGGCAAATGTTTATTCTACTGAGCTATCTCTCCAGCCCCTGTGTACCTTTAAAAATATGAAAAATTCTGAAATTGCAAAGTATTGCTTGCCATGAAGATTTTAGATACAAAGCTTGAAACCTGTATACATACTATACTATTAACAATGCCAGTGTTTAGTAAGTTGGCTATTATCATGACACTGGTTTTGATAATGTCAAGTTCATTAGAGCTCGAAGAGAATATAAATAATAAAAGCAGATTACCTCTTTTAAAAGTGCATTTCTAAAAGGTGAGATAAAGGGTAATCTTTTTATCTAGAAACAATTAATAGACTTTGAATACTGTATCTGTCAAAAGAAATCTGGCTGTTTTGACTTACAAAGTCTCTCCCCCAGTTCCATTTTTTGAGATAGGAGTCCTGCTAAATTGTCCAAGATGAACTCAAACTTGTGACCCTCACACTTAAGCCTCATGAATAGCTTGGATTACAGGCATGTACTACTGTCTGGCTGTCTTCAGCCTCTTTTTAAAAAATCCTTCTTATACACTTTAGTTTTTTTAATCCAATTCCTAAGGTAAAAATAGTGGGTCATTCCTGTAACTGTTTTCCTACTTAATTAATGTTATGGTTTGTGTCTAGATGTTCCCCAAAGCAAGTGGGTATAGTGATATTTTTAGAAGTGGCTAAATCTAGAGTGTGTGACTGATTGATAGTATAATGTTGAGATTAAAGGAGCTACAACTAAGGGTGAGTGATTGCTAGATCAGCTTACTTATTGGAATGGTACTGCCCTAATCCTAGTAGATTCGATATAATACAAGGGAAAGAAAGAGCCTTGGGGCTGGGGAGATGGCTCAGTAGAAGAAGTGCTTGCCTGGCAAGCACAAGGGCCTGAGTTCAATCCCCAGTTTCGCAAAAAAAAAAAAAAAAAAAAGAAGAAAAAAAGAAAGAGCCTTGTCTATCTCCCCCTTGCTTGCCTTTGTTGTCTTCTATCACCATGAACTGTTCTGCCTCTGGAATACCCTGCTCTATATTCCCAGCTGAGTATGGACTTAAACCTCTATAAATTGTGAGGTTACTGAATAATATGTATGATTTAATACATTAGACTAAACTTTTAAATCTTTATTAAGATAAATCATATAGGGGATGGGACTGTAGCTCAGTAGTAGAGCACTTGCCTACACTGTACATGCCCTGGATTTGATCCTCAGCCTCTTCCAAAAAAAATCATATACAAAGTATACAATTTGATACCCTTGATACACATGTATACTTACTAATCTTAGAATTTTTATTTAATTAACAAAATGAAAAGGAAAAATCTCATAAGTTTTATAAAAAAATTATTCAATGTTAGTGTGCATGCAATAAAGATTTGTGATAGTACCGATTTGTTGCACAATTCTAGAAGCTTGTCAGTCAGACGAGTTGCATCTCCAACAAATTTTTCTAAAGATGTTTTCATAAGGATAGCTTTATTTAGGATTTCCTTGCATCTGTTCACACGCATAGGATAAGAGGACTGTCATTAAAAAAAAAATTACATGGAATTTAATGAAACTTGCAAAGTTGAAAACTTGATTGGCAAAAAGCCAACTGAAAAAGTATTTGTGAGTTTATAGTGATCAAATTTCTTGGAAATCAACTTGTTAATACCATTAAGAAAAGTTTTTTAGTTACAGTCTGCTTCAAGGAATTGCTCTTGTTCCTTTTTGTCATAGTTAAAATCAATATTGGGGATTATAATTTGAGAAAAAAATATTACCCTTAAGAATGAATGTAGATGGCTAAACGATTCTTACTCAGTGTGATGTATAATGCAACAGGGATCCTTGTAAATTGTCATATGCCAATAAAAATGTCGTAAGTGGTAAAAAAAAAAAACAAAACAAAACCATTAAGAGCCATAAAAATGTTAGTGTTCTATAAGATGATGAATTCCCTTCTTGGGATCTACACTGAAAAAATAATGAGAAATGTGAAAAATATAGATTTGCCTACTACAAGACCAAAAAGTACAAATAACATTATGACCAACTAAATAGAGCTATTTTGGAATTTTATGCATCTAAAAATGTATTTTCTTTTATCTTTTTTTAATATTTAGTACAGGGTCTACTGGATCTCACTATACAGACTGGACTTGTAGTGATTCTCCTGTTTTCAGCCTCCCAGGCACTGAGATTACAGGTGTGTGCCGCCATGCCCAGTCTATTTTTTTTTTTTTTTTGGTTGTACCAGAGACTGAACTCAGGACCTTGTGCTTGCCAGGCAAACACTTATTGTACTGAGCTATTTCCCTGGCCCACCATGCCCAGTCTCATTCGCTGTCTCAGTGTGCCCCAGGGGTGGGACCAGCATGTCAGGCCAGGGATTGAACCCCAGTCCCTGTATCTGCCTAAGCAGGCACTTTAATCCACTGAGCTATCTGGAAGGACTTTTTAGAAATGTATTTTCAAAAACTAGTCATATGGAGATATCGTTAAGTAAAAAATACAAATTATACTTCAATGTAATTCAAATTGAGTGTTAAAACATGCTTGGAAAAAATATATATATACATATATACATATACATTACAACAGATTTTATCAAAAGTAGAAGGCATAAATTTTAATTTTAAGTCTCTATGTATTTTCTAAATGCTCTAAAATATTTATTTTATATACTTCCACTAGTAATACAATAGTTCTTTTAATATTGCTCAATTTAGGTACTTTCGATTAACATTCTTAGAAAAAATATATAATAGTTTACTAGACTTCATAAAGAAAACATGTTTAATTTTTTATCTTAAATATACTAGTTATAAAAAAGAGAAAATACATCGACAAAAACATATACATACATATATGTGTATATATACATATATTTATTTATTTATATACACATATATATGTCACTTAGCTTCCTGTTGGCATCTCCCCCCCACCACTTTTTGAGACAAGTTCTCACTATGTATTGCAGACTGGTCTGGAACTCACTTATGTAGCTGAGGTTGGTCTTGAGCTCACTGAAATTCATCTGCCTCTGCCTTCCCAGTGCTGAGATTACAAGTGTGTGCTATCAAACCCAGTAAGTGTAATGTCATAATTTCTTTTTTAAATGTATTTAAAAGTGCTCACCAAATATGGACCAGAAACCCTAGAATTTTCATCCATCCGTTACCATTAAATAATGAGTGCCATATAAAATGGTTAAGAGACATTGTGGTGATTAATATATTACCTTTGACACAGCTGTCATCATCCACATTGCTTGCTGAGGATAGGCTAGAAACACTTTGACTATTATTTCCATCAAGACAACAAAAACTTCATCATAGGAATGACAAATTCGAGAGATCAACTGTGAAAAAGCAGTAAGAAACTGATACGGAGCTAACTGATTTGTGTGTTCTGTGATAACCTTATTTATTTTAGCCAAGTCATTTCTCATCTGTACACGATCAGAACGGCCAGCTACAAAAAAAAAACAAAAAAAAAAAATCATTTTAGAAACAGGAAAAAATCCAGTAACAACCATTTCACAGAAGAAAAATTATATGTATGTATGTATTTATTTATTTGAGACAGGGTCTCACTATTTTATAAATCAGGCTGGCTTGCAACTCACAATCCTCCTGGTTCATCCTATGGCATGCTGAGATTACAGGCAGTTGCTAACATACCTCACAAAATTTTATCTTCCTTCTTTCCTTTTTTTTTTTTTTTTGCGGTACCAGGGATTGAACTAAGGACCTTGTGCTTGCCAGGCAAGTGCCTATTCTACTGAGCTATCTCCCTGGGCCCTTTTCTTTTTTCTTTTCTTTCTTTTTGTATTTTAGGAAGGGTCTACAAGGCATTCAGGGTCTCACTACTAGATTGGACTTGTAGTGATTCTCCTGTTTACAGCCTTCCAAGAGCTCGGATTACAGGTGCATGCCCAGTCTCAATTGCCTTCTCAGCGCTGGCACAGTAGGCCCAGGGACCGAACCCCTGGCCCCTGCACCTGTTTGCAGGCACTTTAATTTGTTGAGCTATTTGGCTGGCCCATTTTCTAAAATTAAAAAAACCTTTTTATTAGTACATGTTTGCATAATGATTATATTTACATAATGATTATATTCTTCATGGTGAGTTAGTACTATATAGATAGTACATCTTAATTCTTTTCAATTTTCCTTCTTCCACTCTATTTCCAAAACAGTTAAAACAACTCTAAAATATTATTTACATATCCAAAGCTATAGCACCTGCCAATTTGTGAAAAAAGAGATGGCTCTGTATAAGCAGAAAAAAGGGCCAACAGACATTAATTTTTTCCAAACATTATAATTTTTAGGGTGAGTTATTCAGCTTAAACCAACATCTTTTTTTGAAATTATTTATTTATTTATTTTGTGTGTGTGTGGCCAGTTCAGCCCACCAGGGGGCGGGGCTGGCTGGCATGTGATGCTGGGGATTGAACTGCGGTCCCTGTGCTTTGCTTTAGTTTAGCTTGTTGTAAGTAGGTGCTTTACACCACTGAGCCATCTCACCAGCCCTTAAACCAACATCTTTTACTTTATGCTGGATTCAAACTTGAAAACCCTGAAGTGTAACTACAATGATTTGTTTTTCCATTCCCTTCTCATATTCATAGAGCATTTTCATTATAAAATTCACCTGTAGCTTTAGTAAATTAGATTGTCAAGCTATGACTATACCAAAGTTATAATTCTTCCAGTCACTTAAAATATTTACAAGAGTTATACCTTTTTCCCACTCAAATGCCTTAGCACCAAAATCAAGCCATAGTGATAACATTCGCGGCATTGACTGATATATGAATTGATTTCCATACTGTAGTGATCTGTAATTATATAGATAAAAATATTATTAGCATAGTGATCACTTTTGTTATGAATTAAAATGTGAAGACTAACATTTCAGTTATATATAGGCCTTCTGACAAAAATTCTTTTTTTTTTTTGGCGGTACTGGGGATTGAACTCATGACCTTGAACTTGCCTGGCAAGCACTTATTCTACTGAGCTATCTCCCCAGCCCAAAAATTCTTAATAGAGCTATTTTTTTAAATTTACTTATTTGGTACAGGGTCTCATTACACAGCTCAGACTCATAGTGATCCTTCTTTTTTTAGCCTCCCTGGCGCTGCATGTGCCACCATACCTGGACTCCATCGTCAGCTCTGTGAGCCCTGGGGTGGGGCAGGAGCAGCATGAGGAATCAGGATGGAACCTCTGAGCTTGCCAAAGCTGTTGAGCTATCTCGCTGGCCTAATTGAGGGTTTTTTTGATGCCTCTCTTCTTTTTTTTTGTTTTGTTTCTGAAGATAAGTTCTTCATGTAGTTCTGGCTAGCTTTAAACTCATTATGCAGCCTATACTGGCCTCAAACTTGTGGCAATCTTCCTGTCTCAGCCTCCCAGTCGGTAGTATTACAGGCATACATCACCATACCTGCCAATATTCTTGGATTTACATGGCCTCCGCCAAAAATTATAAAAGGTCAGAGCTATTCAAAGTCTTGCCAATACTTGTAAAATTATCCTTAAGGTCTGTACCTTCATTTATATTTCATGGCCAAAAGGTTAGGTCAGGTCCATGATTATTTTTCTTGGAAATTATAACACCTTTGTCATCCCAATTCCTTATTTCTTCCCTCCAATAATGAACTAATATTCCTGAAATTCAGGCTGTCATGTTTTTCCCTGCTCAAAATTGGAATATACAACTTATACATTACAGTATATGAAATACTGCTGGGGTATCAAATATGCATAATCTCGTTCTCTGTAATTTTCCAATCTTTATCAGTATACACTGTTCATTAAGCTTGCAAGCAAATCACTCAATCTTGTTAAATACGTCCAGTTACTAATGTTCTCTCCTTACTGTTTTTTGAAGACTGGCCATCAGTTTATTTTATCAAACATTTTTTTTATTGTATAAAATGGTTTTGAACCCATAAAGCTAATAACTTGAGTTCGGATCTCACATATGCCCAAAGTCAATGCTTGCTAGATTTCTGGTTCATTTTTGGCATCTTAGTAATATTTGACAGATATGTCTGATATTTATTATTATTTTGGTATCTACTCACATATTCTAGAATGTACTGTTATTCAGATATTTTATATACTTCATGCTTCTCCCTCTATTTTTTAAAAAATTATTTTGGGGGCTGGCAAGATAGCTCAGCAGTCTAACGCACCTACGTGGGCAAGCAGGGACTGCGTGCCATACCAGCCCCACCCCAAGGGCAGGCTAAAGCAGCCACCCCCCCAAAAAAAAAAAAAAAAGAAAAAAGAAAATTAACAAAGAAAAATTTTGGTGCAAGAAATAGAACTCATGACTTTGCGCTTGCCAGGCAGTTACATCCTCAGGCCTTTCCCTCTCTTTATACTTTATCTTGTTGAGGGCAAACATTTATACTTAATCAGTAAAAAACCAAAATGATAACAACAAAAACAACCCCCCAAAAGCTATTCAACATAAACTCAGTTATTCAGATAAATACATCTGAATAGTTAACCTATCAAAAGTCATTACTTCTTAGGAATTAATAATGTACAAAAATGACACAATATACTATTTCACTATAAAACATTGATATATGAAATTAAGTTAAATTTCACTTGCTATTTAGTTTAAGAAAATTCTGTAGTCTAATGTCAAAATTATTATCTTACAGGCTATTTCTCATAGGAATGGACTAGAAAAAACATTGCATTAAAATTTAATCATTAACTATATTGGGATTAGGACCTTCTCTATTCTATGGTTAGGGACTTAAGAAGATGAGGGTCTGGGATGAAAAGGACAACTTTTATTACATGTTCTCAGTACTGCTGCATCTTTTTTTTTGGTGGAACCGAGGATTGAACTCAGGCCCTTGCACTTGCCAGGGAAGTGCTTATTCTACTGAGCCATCTCCCCAGCCCCGAAATGGCAGAAGGATTTTCTTTTTTGGGGCTGCTCAGGTTGCCTTTACGGCAGGTCTGGTTTGGCTTGAAGATGGGGGGATTGCACCACAGCGTTCTGAGCCTGACTGCTTTGTTTCAGCAGGTACTTAAACACCTGAGCTAATGGGCAGGCCCCTCGTTGCATTCTTTTTTTTTTTTTTTGGCAGAACCGGGGATTGAACTCAGACCCTTGTGCTTGCCCAGGAAGCGCTTATTTTACTAAGCCATCTCCCTGGCCCCTGCATTCTTTTAAATACATTAATATAGTTTTTTCACCAACAATTATTTATTTAATGTATTTGGTACAGGGTCTCACTACGGAGCTCATACTTGCAGTGATCCTCTTGTTTTCAGCCTCCCCAAGACTGGGATTACAGGCATGCACCTCCATACCCGGTGTCCATGGCTGGTTCAGCGTGCCCAGCTCAGTGTGCCTGGGAGTGGAGCTGGTGTGCAAGTGGCGCCAGGGATCGAACTCTGGTCCTTGCACTTGCCTAAGCAGGTGCTTAGCCCCCTGAGCTATCTTGCCGACCCTTTAATATTTTTTTCTTTTTTTTGTGGAACCGGGGATTGAACTCAGGCCCTTGTGCTTGCCAGGGAAGCGCATATTCCACTGAGCCATCTCCTCGGCCCCTAATATTTATTTTTAAAAAGTTTTTTTCTTAAAGTTATTTCTAAAAGGGAAGGAAAAACATCCAGGAAACAATTTATATTTTATCAGAGGCAATAGGCTGAACCAATGATAAAGGAGAAAACATCTTGAATATGCTAAGATACGTGGTAACAGTCACTTGACATACTTAATCTGCACACAAGCAGATCTTACACTTACCTTCCAAAATGAAGAACTATATACCTGATGAGGTCACCTTGCTTTTCCATTTTGTTGTCTGTTACCATGGGCATCAATTTGTCATAGTACTTAGCAAGGTAGAAATGTCCATCTTCCCACTCTGGCAGGAACAAGATGACATCCTACAAGAAAAAGGAAATACCTAAGAACATCTCACACTATACTTGGTAAAGTGTAGACAGATGATTAAAGAAAATATAAGGCCTATACAGAGTTGAAGCTGTTGCATATGACTTCAGTTTGCTATATATTTCATGACAGCATCATACAAAATTTCATCCTGGTCAGGGACCCAGAAATTGACATTGATGGTATAATGAGCTTATTTGCTCTCTGGCTTTCTGTGAGATTTAGGAAATGGAAAGTTGTAATAGGAGATTAGAAGGCAGGAAGAAAGTGAGATCAAAGTATTTCTACTCTAATTTTTTTTCCTGGGATATTGTTGAATGGGTTTATTTCTTTTCTCAAGGTTAAATTCTGATCTGATGACCCCTTCCTTGAAAAGAGCTTTTTACAGATCCCAGTAAATGCTCTCTCCTCTTGATCTTTCAGATCTAGATAGGGCAAGGTTTCCTGCTTTTGCTAGAAATAAGGTAACTTTACCATCTTTCATTGATTTTCTTTAAACTACTTTTTCATTAAATTCAATGAATTCCTTTGATTTGTCACATACTATCTGACTGCACCCAATCTCACGCAGTATTGTAAAGAGTGTCTTGAAAAGGACAGAGTGGACTAAAAAAATGTAACTAATACTACATGAGGTCCTGAATTTATTTTTGTCACAAAAAGAATATCATTAAGGGCAGGAAAGACAGCTCAGCAGACTAAGCACCTGCTTAGGCAAGTACAGGGGCCGGAGTTCCATCCCCAGCACCACATGCTGCATGAGCCTTAGCCTTGAGCACGATGAACTAGCTACTGAGACCAGGCACGGTGGTGCACATCTGTAATCCTAGTCCTGGGGAGGCTGAAAATAGGAGGATCATTACAAGTCTGAGCTGCATAATGAGACCCTGTACCAAAAACAAAAAATAAAAGAAAAACAAAAAAGAACATCATTGACAAAACTGTACTACTGTATCATATTAATTTCTTAGACCTGATCACTGTACAATGGTTGTATATAATACCAAAATTAGGAAAAAATGTAACAAATGGTAGGTATGGGAATTCCATACTATTTTTGTAATTTAATATTTAAGCTTACAATTATTTTAAAACAAAAATTTAAACATAAAAGTGCTAGAGAAAAAATGTTTCTAGTTATTTTCAGTCTTAGAATTTCCACGTTTTACTTTTTTAGTTATTTTTTTGAGACAGGGTCTCACTCTATAGTTAGGCTGTTGTCAAATTTGCAACCCTCTTGCTCCAGCCTCCCCAGTGCTAGGATTACAGACATGGGCTACATAAATTTTAAATTCTAATTGTCAATATAATTTTCATATTTAAGCATATTTTTGATAAATATATTAGCCAGCTGAATTATCACTCCAATCAAGACAATGAACATACCTAACTTTCCCAAATCTTTCTGTACACCTTTCCCACCAATCTCCTTCCACTCACTAGCCAGGCAACTACTGACATGATTCCTAACAATTTACATCACTTTTGCCTACTCACTATACTGTAATTTGTTTATCCATTCTCTATGGATGAACACAAAGGCTATTTTTTGTGTGTGTCAATAAAGCTGCTAGCCTTTTTTATGTACTCCAGGCCGGCACTGACCTTGCAATGATTCTCCTGCCTTAGCCTCCTGAGTGCTGGGATTACAGGTGTGCATCCCCATGCTGGATGTATGCAATAACTTCTCTTGGATAAAGGAATTAGAAAGACTAAGTAGGTCTATGTTACTTGCATGTTATCTGCTTATTTTCCTACTGGCAGTGGTGAGAGGTTCAATTCCTATGTGAGAAGTGGATCTCACAGTGATTTTAAAAATTTACTTCTTCCTTATGGTTACTGATATCTTTTCATGAGCTTTCAAACCACTAATATATGCTCTTTAGGAAGTATCTATTGAAGACTTTGGCAGATCTTTAAATTGGTTTTGTTATGTTTTTTAGTTTTTTTTTTTTTTTTTTTTTTTTTTTGCGGAAC
>NW_004524604.1:18879579-18884133 GCF_000260255.1 Octodon degus | reverse complement strand
AACCAGGGATTGAACTCAGGCCCTTGTGCTTGCCAGGGAAGCGCTTATTCCACTGAGCCATCTCCCCAGTCCCCTGGCAGATCTTTAAATTGAGCTGCCTGCCTTATCACATTTAGAATTTTTCACAATTTGAATACAATTCCTTTGTCAGATGACACACATTTTCTCCCAATCTATGGGCTTTCTTTCCCATTTTATTGACAGTGTATTTTCGACAGCAAGCTTTAACTTTGATGGAAACCCAATTGTCAGGCTTCTGTTTAATAGTTAATGCTTTATATGACCCGAAAAGATTTGCCTAATAAGAATGTAAAGATTTTCTTCTATTTTTTTAATCTAGAAGTCTACAATCGCAGCTTTTCAGTGTAGGTGTGTAATTCACTTTGACATAACTTATGGTGGTTAAGACAAGAGTCAAAAATTATGTTTTCCTCTCACAGATCTAGCTGTTCGAGAGCTAGCTGCTTGCAAGTTATATTTTAAATTACTTTCTTGCTCATGTAAGGAAATTAATTTTTATATACTATACTGCATCAAGCAATCTTATTAAGATGACTCAGTATTTTCAATAGCTGGCCCAGCATGGTGGTGTGCAACTGTAATCCCAGCACTCAGGAGGCTAAGGCAAGAAGGTCACTGCAAGATCAAGGCCAGCCTGGGCTACACAAAGAGGAAAGGCCAGCCTGGACTACACAGAGAGGAAAGGCCAGCCTGGACTACAAAGCAAAACCCGTCTCAAAAACAAAACAAAACAAAACAAAATTCCAATAGTTTACTGATAAATTTTTCTATTTTCTACACAATCATATCATTTGAAATTAATAAATGTTTTACTTTTTCCCAGTTCTTGTGTCTTTTCCTTTTTCTGTTCTCTATTGTCACTATAATTGCCAGTAAATGTTCAACAGTACTGGTGACAGTGAGACAATGTCACATATGATATGACAATGACATATCATTCCCAGTCTTAAAATGAAGACCACTAACATCCTGTTAGGAATAGTAAGAAGTTATAAGCTTTTCATAAATGCCATAATGTATTCTTTGCAAATGATTTTTTTTTTTGCAAATGATTTTTTAATTCCTAATTTGGTACAAGTTTTAAATTTTGGATACTAGCTTTATCAAATATTTTTTCATACCTATTGATGATTATATGACCTATCTCCTTAATCTCTTAATACAGTAAATTATCCAAAGTGTTTCTCTTTTTCCTTCCTTTCTTCCTGGTATGATTCTTCATTCTTGAGACAGGATTTTACTGTGTAGTACAGGTTGGCCTCTAATTCATGGCAATCCTCCTATCTCAGCCTCTTGAGGGCTGAGATTACTGAACTGTTTTCAAATGATGAACCAACCTTGGAATAAACAAACTATTTTGTTTGTGATTACTGAACTTATGTTTCCCTTTCTTTCTTTTTTTTTTGTAGAACTGGGGATTGAACTCAGGTTCTTGTGCTTGCCCGGCAAGTGCTTATTCTACTGAGCCATCTCCCCAGCCCCATGTTCTTAATAATTTTTCTTAGAATGTTCTTATTTGACATCAAAACTGGGGTAAATGCCTAAAACAAGTTGGGAAATGTTCCTGCTTTCCCTATTCTTTGTAAAAGAGCCTGAAAAAGCCTCTATCTCTTTTACAAAGAATACATTCAAGGGGGCCGGGGAGATGGCTCAGTGGAATAAGTGCTTCCCTGGCAAGCACAAGGGCCTGAGTTCAATCCCCAGTTCTGCCAAAAAAAACCACCCCAAAACAAATACATTCAAATATTTTATAAATTGTGTCTTAATATTTTTTAGTTTAAAAATATTGGGTAGAAGTCAAAGGTGGAGACCAGTACTCCCAGAGTTACCTTTGAGGTAACTTGTTTAATTACTTCAGCAATTAAGACAATTATTGAAATTCTTTTATGTAAGTTTAAGTGAATTAATTTGGGTAGAGATTTCTGCATTTAAAATATTTTGAATGTGGTGCTTCAAGGATATCCAGATTCATGTATGGAGTTATTAGTATCTACAAGATCAACAGTGATTGCTCTTTATTCATTCTAGAACTGCACATTTGTAGCTTTTTTTTTAATTGATAGGAATTTACTAACTTCACTGGTCTTTTCAAAGAATTTTTAGCTTTATTGTTTCTTTCTACTATACACTGTATGCTATCTAGGTTTACCTTCATTTAAATTATTTTTTTCTGTCCTTCAACTCTTTCTCTATTCCCTATAAAACTCTAAACATATTTTATTATTGCTTGATATTAGCCCATAAACCACTATGACTCTGCATTTCGTTTTTAGTGCTTTGCTTTTTTGAAGACTTTCTTCTCTGTCGTTCATTGTGAGTTTCTTTGCTTATATCTTATGGCACGACTCATAACTTTGCCATTATTACCACTATAATTTTTTTTTTTTTTTAATGTATTTGGTACAGGGTCACACTATGCAGCTTGGACTCATAGCGATCCTCTTGTTTACAGCCTCCCCAGCACTGGAATTACAGGCTTACGCCACCATGCCCAGTCTTGGGGCTGGCTCAGCATGCCTGGGGGGTGTGGCTGATGTGGCATGTGGTGCCGGGGATTGAATCCCAGTCTATGTGGTTGCCTAAGCAGGTGCTTAGTCTACTGAACTATCTTGCCAGCCCATCAATCCCACTTTATACATTTTGGATAAATATCTAGGAAGAAGATGTCTATGTCACTTAGTAGATGTGTATATTAACTTTTTAATTTCCACAACAATAAGAGTCCCAGTTTTGGACATGTATATTAGACCTATATTAATTTTTATTTCAGATAACTTTTACGTAAAGAATTTCACTTAAAAATTACAAAAGAGTTTCATTTGAGTGACTTAAAATACTCCTTTGAGCTATAACTCAAATACTATAAAGTTCACCCATTTAGTTTTTATTATAATAAAGAATTGAGAAACCTTCACCAGAAAGTTCCTCAGAATCTAAACCAGAACAGTTAAATCATTAAAACAAAAACAAAAACTCCATAACCAAATACATTAAAATAAATAAATAAAAATAAAGGATATTAAGATCCAGTCCTTGCCCAGGCCCGGTGAGTGGGTGGGAGACCTTCCTGCTACCCTGCACCAGTGGGACCTACCAGTCCCAGCGAAGGCGCAGCATAGGTGAGACCTTCTTTCACCCCCTTGGGACGCCCCCCAACATTCCGTAGCAACTCCCCCACCCCACCCGCTGAGTAGGAATTTCTGTTGTGTTCTGGGAACTCCCAGATCCAGTCCTAGTCCAGGCCCAGTGAGTGTGTAGAAAAGCAGCCTCTGCCCACTACTCCACCTTGTCCCCTCCAGACTCAGCTCAGGCCTGGACTACAGGCCTGGGGTGAAACCCTACAGATGCAATTCCTGCAGAGAGTGTGGGGGACATAACCACCCAGCTAGTCCAGGAACAGAACATCTTGCCAGAGGGGCACAACAGGTTCACCCCCAAGGGCAGCAGCAGTAAGGAGCTGAGCACAGCAGCCAGACACAAGCCAGGCACAGCTGGATAAACTTTGTAGATCTGTACCTGAACTTCAGTAGGTGCTAAGGTTATAACTGCACCAAAGATCTACAACAAAGGTCAGAAGACAGTGCTACACAAAATGACAACAAGAAGGAGCAAAATGAAAACTCAGAACCCAAGCCCACCCATAACAAGTGCAGAGGACACTAACACAGAACATAGTCGGAATCACAGCTGAAAGCAATGGTTTCTGAAATAAAGAAACAGCTGCAGAAAGGTATAGAGTAACTCAGACTTGAAATGAAAAAAGAAATCCATGAATTAATAACATATGCAGTAAGAATCAAATGCAGAGACATATGGAGGAAACCCAATGCCCACCCAGAACAAGTGTGGAGGACACTAGCTCAGTTCAAATGTATGAATTAATAGTGTCAATAGTAAATAAGCAACAGCAGAAAGTCATACAGGAACTCAGAGCAGAATTTTTCTGAAATAAAAAGTCTCGAAACTCATAGCATCTGAAGTAAAGAATATACTACAGAAACATAGGGAGGAAACCCAATCTGAAAAAAACACTGCAGTAAAAGAATGAATAACTGCTTCTAAAAAAGACATTGATAAAAAAAAAATAGAGATTAGAAAAATGACTCCTTTAATGAGCAATACAGGAAAGAAATAGATCGCATGAAGCAGAGTCAAAGAGATATAGAGGAATTTAAAATCTCAATCACAAGCTTGCAAAACTTTTTAAGTGAAAGTGAAGACAGAGTTTCAGATCTTGAAGATGCTGGTGTAGCTAGTGAAAAGGTAAGAAAGGATCTCTTAAAAAGAACTAGAATGGCCAGTAAAGCAGAAGACCCAATACTACTATGGGTTACTGGACTCTTTTAGAATATTTTGCTGAGTTTACACACCTATAATATTCAAATAACGAAACTTAACAAAAAAAAAAGGTATACAGATGAATGTCCATTTTGTATCTGTGTATTCAAAGCGGTTAGGATAGATCTATAGACACATTCTCTTAATGAATAGAGTGATTTGTTCTAATGGTGTTTGTAAATAGGATATCATGTC
>NW_004524604.1:18877931-18879148 GCF_000260255.1 Octodon degus | reverse complement strand
AGATCCCAAAAATTCAGCACAAGAATAATATACTGAAAGCAAATAGAGAAAAGAAGAAGATCACATTCAAAGGAAAACGCATCAGAATTATGGCTGACTTCTCTTCACAAACCATGAAGGCAAGAAGAACATAGAGCAGAGTACTTCAAGTCCTCTATGAAAACAAATTCCAGCCCAGACTACTATACCCTGCAAAACTCTCTTTCAAGTTTCATTAAGAAGTGAAATAGTTCTATGACAAAGAACACCTAAAGAACTTCATGATGACAAAGCTAACCCTACACAGGCTACTGAAAGATGTTCTAGAGAGGGACCAAAAGATCAGAACTCCATGAATGAGATCAAAAGCAACCAACTAAACAGGGTAAGCAATTAAACACAAGAGAAAAAGGAGTAAAAGACAACAGGTAAATAACATGTCAATCGTAAGTCAATACATCTCAAATATAACCATAAATGTAAATGGACTCAATTCACCAATTAAGTGAAAAAGACTGGCACAATGGATTAGGAAACAAAATCCAACAATATACTGTATACAAGAAACACATTTAACTCATAAAGACATCCAAGTGTAAAAGTCAAAGAATGGAACACAATATTACATGCCCCAGCACCTCAGAAAAAAGAAAGGGTGGCAATCCTGTTCTCAGACAGTCTCAACTTCAAACCAACAATGATCAAGTGAAATAAAGGAGGCCACTATATACTGGTTAGGGGAAAAATTAAAGAGGAAGAGGTAATACTCATAAATATGTATGCACCAAACACAGGAGCACCCAACTATATAAAGCAAATCTTAATGGACATGAAAAATCTAATATCCAATACCACAATCTTAACAGGAGACCTTAACACCCCCTTATCACAAAAAGACAGATCAACCAGACAATAACTTAGCAAAGAAATAACAGAACTGAACCAGAGCTGCAAACAAATGTACTTCATGGACATATACAGAGTGTTCCACCCAAACACAGCTGAATACACATTTTTCTCAGCTGTATATGGGTCATTTTCTAAAATAGACCATATACTGTTTCACAGGTCATGCTTAAGAATATGTAAGAAAACAGAAATTATCCCAGGCACATTATCTGACCACAGTGCAATGAAACTGGAAATAAATGACAAAAGAAACCAGAAAAAAACCTTAAATACGTGGAAATTAAATGACACCCTACTCAGCAACCAATGGGTCACAGATGAAATTAAAC
>NW_004524604.1:18870357-18871980 GCF_000260255.1 Octodon degus | reverse complement strand
CCTAGTATAAGAACTCAAAAGAAGAAATACAAATAGGAAGGTATAATACAAGTAAAAGGAAAGCAGGAACTCGAGGACTAATTAAGAGAGGGAAAGGAGAAGAGCTAGGAAACATGACAGTGACAAGCCATACAGTTATATGTACAAGATGGGCAAGGCAATGATCCTGAGAATCTCCACAAGATTTTTCAATCTAGCAGTTAATTGGAAAGATTCTCACCCTGACTAACTATATACTGATACCTGTGAACTAAGCAACTGCACTGAAGATGGTAATCTGTAATAGTAGTTTCATGCTTGGAGTGCCTGTCTGGTCTTCTGAACATGGGCTGCTTGTCGTGACATGCCAGTTGCTGCTGTGCTGTCTCTCTGGTAGATGATTGTTCAAAAAGAAGGAGGTGGTGAATGAAAGCAGGAGACAGGAAAGGAATGTTGTGGGACTGTTCTGCTTCAAGGTTGTATATGGTTAGGTTTTTGGACTTATGTGTAAACATAAGAATTATATAATTCTTTATGCCTATTTTTAAAAATATATTCTAATTTGTAAATGTTTTTTGATCATATTTTGTAGGGACTTAAAGTTCAACATATCAATACTTGATGAAAAATACCTGTTCCATGTTATGCCTAAGATGCTTGATATTCAGACAGATAGTGAGGTTAAGCTTAACAGCCTAGGTTGTATAGTAATAACAATAAGCTTATCTTCTGGATCCTTCCTTTTTTTTTTGGCGGAGCTGGGGATTGAACTCAGGCCCTTGTGCTTGCCAGGGAAGCGCTTATTCCACTGAGCCATCTCCCCGGCCCCAAGCTTGTCTTCTGGATGGTTAACAATCTAAGTTTGCAGACCAAAATTAGAGAAAAAGGAGGGCTGCAAGGAAAGCCAACATTTTGGCCCTTGCCTTCCAAGGTCAATTACGACCCACGACATATGAGAACTTGTACTGTAACGTCACATAACTCGGTAGTGTCCCACATTGGCCATGCAATGGCTGTGACTCATCCATATGACTGACACTGACAAAGCTTCTACAATCTGAGGTACAGGATCTCCGGATAAATCCTGAGGTGATTTCACTGACCTTAACAGCTCCAAAAGCTACAACTCTTGTTGCATAGGTCCTGCTTTACCTTGTTTAACCATCCAGCAGAAAAGTATAAAAACGAAGTATAAGAAGTAAAGCCAAACTGACTCATCCACATTGCTGACACTGACAAAGGTTCTACAATCTGAGGTATAGGATCTCAGGATAAATCCTGAGGGGATTTCACTGACTTTATCAGACCCAAAAGCTAGTACTCTTGTTGCATAGGTTCTGTTTTACCTTGGTCTCAACCATCCAGAAGAAAAGTATAAAAATGAAATATAAGAAATAAAGCCATGCTGTTATGTTGAGCTGTGGGGGACTCAGATCAACAATTTCTGACGTTGCCAGTTAAGTGGAAGACCCAATACTATTATGGGCTACTGGGCTCTTTTAGAATATTTTGCTGAGTTTACATACCTATAATATTCAAATAATGGAACTTAACAAAAAAAGGGGATACAGATGAATGTCCATTTTGTATCTGTATTCAAAGTGGTTAGGATAGATATATAGTTACATTCTCTTAATGAATACA
>NW_004524604.1:18860182-18869212 GCF_000260255.1 Octodon degus | reverse complement strand
GAAGAATGTATGCAATGTGTTAATTATTGAAACTGTCCTACCAATTTGGTTTGAAACTGTCTCATTGCTATTTGTTTCTCAATAAAATTATGGAAAAAAAATAAATAATAAAGGATATTAGAGTCTAAATCTCTAAGAAGTAAGGTTACTTGGAAATCAGCTTATATTTAAAAGCTTGTTTTAATGCTCTTCTAGGGCAGTTGTATACAGCAGCTTTTAGTGTAGGGCTTATTTTTGTCTTTTTCTTGGTATGCAGTTCATGCTGGCCTTAAGCACCCTTTGTAGCCCAGGCTGGTCTCAAAGTTATAATGATCCTCCTGCCTTAGCAGTGATTACAGCCGTGTGCCAGGCATCACTTTCAGCTTAGTGTAGGGCTAATTTAGCCTTATCTACAGACCTTTTTAAGGTCTTTACTGACTGCTCTGCATATACAGTAAGGCTTCTCCATTTTCCTGGTGCATTGAGTGATCCTTAATGCTGTGATTTAGTATTCAGCTAAAAATCAGAGATCCCCACGAGTAGGAATTCATTTAACTTTTATCTTTCAGTCTGCCTTACATACTGCAGTCATGTGCTCTCCTAGTTTTCTACTTATATATCAGTATGTACTTCCATACATACTTCAAAAATCATTATATTCCATTTCAACGGCAAAATGGATTCATTAGGTTTCTAAATGAAATTACATTAGATATACACTCACCTTGTACTTTTTCATAATTGCATTGCTTTCAAAGTTAGCTGTTTCTTCCATGAATCGACCTACTAGTAGTGTAGCTCGACCAAGGATTAACATGTTCTTACTCTCAGTTGGGGTTTTATTTTCAGGAAAGTATAATTCAACACCTTTCTGGAGAACAATAAGTGCTTGATGAACATCACCCTAAAAGAAAAAAAAAAAGAGGGGGGATAATAATAACAAGCCTTTTAAGAACATATTCTTATTTTCTGAAAAACAAAATTATTTGAATTTAAAGTTCATTACACATATTTAATAACAAATTCACATGTAATTTTATGCTTATCTCTTATTACTTTCCCCCCACTGTGAGACAGGGTCTTGAGCTCAACTGCTTTATAATTCAGACCTCCCTTCAGCTCACAGCAATCCTCCCACTTTAGTTAGTCTTCAGAGTGCTGGGATTACAGATATGTGCCTCCACACCCCCAGTTTCTCATTTTATACAAGCATAAGAAAAACTAAAGAAATATACAAGCAAATTGGAATAGTAACCATAAAGAAAAATCTCTGAGTTTAAATAACACATAGTGTAGGGAAGTGCTATCACAGAGGAATACACATTATAGAGGTTAGAGAAGGCAGTCCTCTAAATGTACCTGATCATATAGGAAAATGGAGGATAGAAAGAATCAGGAAAGTTTGCAATGGGGAAAAATCTAAATTAAGTATTAGAAAGTGAGCAGAAATTTTCCTAGCAGAGAACTTAGTGAGACATTCTAGACAGAAATAATTTTAACTGTGAGAAAAAAAAGTACAGACAAGCTCGCAACTTACGTTGATTTCCACTTACAATTTAAAAAAATTTTTTTTCTTGAGACAGGTCTCATGTGCTGGTCAGGCTGACTTTGAGCTCAATTTGTAGCCCTGACTGGTGTTGAATTTGCAACAATCCTCCTTCCTCAGCCTTCCAAGTCCTGGGACTACAAGTGTGCACCACCATGCCTAGGCTTGACTTTTCTGTTTTTTTGGATTTTTGTTGTCATTGGTTTGTCCTTTGAGACTAAGTTTTACTGTACAGTTTAGGCTGGCCTCGAACTCACAGCAATCTTCCTGTCTTAGCCCCTAGAGTCATGGAATTACAGGCATGTACCACCATGCCTGGCCGCTTTTCCTGACTTTTCAAGGGTATAAATGTCACATATATTCTGCAGAAGCCATACTTCAAATTTATTTCTTTACCAAGCTTTTATGATGAAAAAGAATTTTATATACTTTATGATCGGTGTTTTAATTATTTATCTTTATTAGCACATACTTGTAGTACATTAACTGCCATGGTTGGGGTTTTTACAAGGTGAGCAATACAACACAGGACACATTTTATAAGATTATTTTATAATGAATCATCCAAATAATCATATACAAAGAATGGAAGAAATCTGTCCACAAACTAAAACTGAGGCTTGGACTTCACAATAATGTCCTGTATGAGTCCAGCTGAAAACCTAGAACTCATTAACAATGCCTTCCACAAGTCCAACTGGAGGCCTAGAGCCCACAACAATGTCTCATGCAGGCACGCTTCACAGATCTGTATTGGATTTTTTTCCCCCTGCTGGCTCAGGCTGCCTTAAGGGCGGGTCTAGTAAGGCCTGTGGATCTGGGGATCAAACCACAGTATCTGGAGCCTGACTGCCTTTGCTTAAGCAGGCACTTTGAGCTAATGGGCAGGCCCCCTCACAGATCTGTATTGGGAAGGCCAAAAAAGGTCAGTGGTGGAAACCAGAGAGTCTATGCCAGCGGGATGGAGGATCTGTGCTAGCAGGCTTGGGGATCTGAACTGGAGTTAGGAAGCAATGCTTAAGAACCAGAGTGCCCCTGAAAAGTACCACAGCCATCCTCAGCAACAGTGAGGTCCCAAGCTACTCCACAGATGAGGAAAGCTGAGTTCCCATCAGGAAAGCCAATGTGAAAAGCTTCTAGAGACTGAGCTGCACACGATCTTCCCCTTTGGAGTCAAGAAGCAATGCTCAAGATGAGGATCAGAGCTCCCTCAAAGTGAACTGTAGCCATTCTCAGTGACGAGATTCTGATGAGAACACCCAAGTTCACCAGGAAAACCAGCATGACAAGGTTCCCCAGCAGAATAGCCAAACCAGCAGAGAACCAAGAGGTCCTAATGGTTCCAACAGCTTCTCCAAACAGCTTCTCTAGTTCTGCCTCTTATGCTGCTGACAACAATCCTCCGGTGGCCTCCCATACCTAGCACCAGGCTAGTTCAGTTCAGCTGGGTGTAACAAGCTGACCACAAGCTGGCAATCCACTACAATAACGATTACATTAACTGTAAGGAATAGGTAGGTACATGTACATAACACATTTCAATTCTTTGTTTTGCCTTCCATTTTATGTTCTTGCCAGCATCAGCTTCATTTATTTTTAAGTCCTTACAAAATTATCACACGTACAGATTAACAGCAAGACTAGAAGGCCAAAAAACATTTTAAAAACCATGTAAGACTATTATACTAAGTCAAGGCACACTTTTAGATACACTGCCCATGATGAATTACAAGAAATTTTTTTTCCTGTATTTTATTTCGTAGTTTATATACTGAATTTCTCACATAAGAGAAACCATACATTTAAGCTGTATGTCTCATTCAGTTTACATTATGGTCTGAAGGTATACCAATTTTCCTACAAATGATTCAGGCTTATCTTTCTTTATGGCAGACAAGTACTCTACCATAGATACCACTATGTATAGATACCACTTCTTTAATCCATT
Source organism: Octodon degus (assembly GCF_000260255.1). Classification (NCBI taxonomy): domain Eukaryota; kingdom Metazoa; phylum Chordata; class Mammalia; order Rodentia; family Octodontidae; genus Octodon; species Octodon degus. The sequence goes on along the minus strand of NW_004524604.1, from coordinate 18,865,739 downwards.
CATCTGCCAATGGACATACAGGCTGCTTCTAAGATGTAGTTATTATTAATTGTGCTGCTATAAAAATGGGCATGCATGTATCATCTTGTATAATGCCTTAAACTCTTTTAAAAAGGGGAACAGCTGGATCAACTGGAAGTTCTATTTTTAGCTTTTTGAGGAATCTCTACACTGATTTCCATATTGGTTATATACAATAAAGAAGAGTTCTTTTTTCTCCACAGCCTCACCAGCATTTGTTACTGGCTGATTTCTTGATGGAAGTCATTCTTTCTGGAGTGAGACAGAATCTCAGTGTTGTTTTAATTTGCATTTCTAAAATGGCTGGCAATGTTGCCCATTTGTTCATTTATTATTTTTTAATCTTTTATTTATTTATTTATTTGGTACAAGGTCTTGCTATGCAGCTTGGACTCATAGTGATCCTCCTGTCTCAGCCTCCCCAGTGCTGGGATTACAGGGGTGTGCTTCCACGCCTGGTCTTAGTGGCCAGAATGACATGAGGTACCAGGGATCAAGCCTAGGTCCTCATTTGGCAGGCAGGTGCTTAGACCATCAAGCTATCTGCCCAGCCCAACATTTGTTCATTTATTTATCAGACATTTGTACTTACTCCTCTAAGATGTGTCTCTTCATTCCAATGCCCCTTTTTTGGGGGGAGGGTGAGCTCTAACTTTGAGTTCTGTGTATATCCTGGATATCAGTCCTTTGTGTGAGAGGTAGCTGGTAAAAACTTTTTCCCAACCTGTAGGTCATCTTTTCAGTATGCAAATAGTGAATTCAGACCTTGTCCTGGGCTTCTGTGGGATACTCTCTAGTGATCCTGGCAGTGGTAGTCACAATTCAGATTGCATGTGAGCAAGATGGCAATAACTGATACTCTGTTAATCCCCTTTATCTGTGGGGGTACATTTCAAGAGCCCCAGAAGAGCATGTCTGGAATTATGAATGGTACCAGATGTTCTTTCCCTATATGCATATATTTAGAATAAAAATTTAATGCATAATGTACAGTAAGAAAGTAACAACTTAGAATAAAAGAAAATGATGCTACAGTAAAACTCATTTAAGACTTAAGAACTCAGGTGTGGTAGTGCATGCTAGTAATCCCAGCACTCAAGAGGCAGGAGGAAAGTTGAGTTCAACCTGGGCTATACATACAGAGTTCCAGGCTACCCTAGACTATAGAATAAAACTTTAAAAGTGTATGAGTATTTATTCCTGCTATTTCCTTTTTAGTATTTTTGAACAGATTATTCACAGGTAAGTGAAACCTCAGGTGAATAAAACCACAACCATTGAAAGTGAAACCAAGAACAACAGAACTGCTGTAATACTGTGCTGTTAAGCTATGATAACCAATAGGTTAGGCTTATTAACTGCACCTTGACTTAAAAGAAATAGGTATTAAATATTAGATACAAGGGAAAAATAAAATAACTGGCTATTTTCATCTAGAAAAATGTAGGGGAGATGAAAAATGAAAGTAAAATAAAACAAAATATATTTTTAAACTTGAAATGAGAAGCATCTGAATTCTGCTCAATAGGAAGAACAATTTCTCCCACATTATAGTAGATAAATAAAGAACAGAAAAATGACAGGAAAAAAATTGTAAATTTGGTTCAGGGATCTTCTCTGTTGGGCCACCATAGTCAGTATGTAATTCTCAATAATAGATTCACCTCATGAAATTCCCTTGGTCATTACCTTGGACCACAGCCATTTTGCTCTCTCCACACATAGTTCGGCGAGCCGAGATTCTCCTGCATTTAGGAGAGCATTGTAGGCTGTCTGGTGGTGCCCTGCCTTTCTAGCCACTCTGGCACTCTGTAGCCAGCACTCTCCAATCATCTCATTGTAATCTGGTCTGAAGGGTTGTGACAAAACAGAGTAAAAGAGCATTTGTCAGTATTTGTTGTTGGTATTAACTAACTTAATTAAAATTATCTCTGCCCAACACAGGACATTCTCAATATACAATTTCCCAGTATCAGTGATTTTTTCAATTTAAAAATCCTTATTTTAATTTGTTTATGGTGCTGTTTCGTTATAAAACTAAGAATTATTGAAAAAATTTTAACATTAAACATTTAACATTGATTTATATTAAGATGTAGGTTTTTTGCAATTATAAAGTATGGCTTGGAGGATTGCAACAGAAAAATGCAGTCAGACAGAAAATTAGTAAAAATATAATCAAATACTGTAGCTTCCAAACACTAAATTCAAGATAATTGTCAGTAAAAAGTAATGTGAAAACCTTTTGTTGAGGCTTAATAATGCCCTCCTGAGTGCAAGGATGGGTTCCTTAGCTCTGTAGGAATTCTGGGTCATTTCTAGTCGAACTGCCCAGTTCAGAGAGTCTTCTTGAAAACTGTCACCTGGAGACTGGTGAAACAGTGGTCTGATGCTATGTTCCAATTCACACAACATGTGCAATCTGAAGATAGATACAGCCTATGTTAAAATCTTAATATATTTAGTTTTATTAATCTCATAAATTTCATATTACATAAAGCATGTATTTCAAATTAGCTGTGAAGATTGAATGTGCAGTTTCTTTGGTATAATTTCAATATACATTCTTGCTATAAAACCAGTAACACTGATATCTTTGATTTCAAATTGAGTTTTAAACACTAACTTATCTTAGCTAAAATACTTAGTCCTTTGCTATGATTCTGAAATTTTTATGAATTATATTAAGAATAGCATATAAGTCTAAATAGAAATGTATAAAAATTGAACTTTACAACTTAAATGAAAATTTGAAAATATAGACCTACTATAAATCAAAATAATTGCATATTGTTGGTGACAGATTAAAGTACCTGGCACAGCAGCAGTCAATAAAAATTGTGAAATGAATGTAGTTTTTTTCACAGAAACTGCTGTACATTCACACTAACTGCCCCCACTTACATAATAGTGTCTATGATTCACTGTGCAATGCATAAGGATATTGCTTATCATCCAAAAATCAGAATTAAGTTTAGTGGCTCAATCTCTGGTTTCATTAGGATATCAAACAAAGGCACAAATACCAAATACAATGAGTTCTATCTGAAAAAAAAAGCATAATTACCTTTTAAATATCTCATAGTTCAATTACAGAACTTATTTTTTTCTTTTTTTTTATAAGAAGTTAATAGATTGAAAATTTCCACCATTGTTTTCCTCACATTTAAAAGTTAATAATTTTTTTTCTGACAATGTAATGCCTTCCTGTGTGTATGATACATTTGTGAATAATTAGGGAAGGGAACCAGTAAGTACCAAATGCCTGGCTGGTAAGTACATAGATGCCTCACTATGTAGATCGGACTTGTAGTGATCCTCCTGTTTTCAGCATCCTGCTGGGATTACAGGCACGTGCTATCACGCCAAGTCAAGAGGATGTAGGTTAGAAAATTTGTTTTAAAAAATTATAGGGAGGGGCCGGGGAGATAACTTAGTAGAATAAGCACTTGCTTAGCAAGCTTAAGGGCCTGAGTTCAATCCCTGGTTCTGCCAAAAACAAACAAACAAACAAACCAAAAACAAACAAACAAACAAACCAAAAAAAAACAAACAAACAAACAAACAAACAAACTATAGAGAGGGCTGGGGAGATAGCTCAGTGCATAAGTACCTGCCTAGCAAGCACAAGGTCCTGAGTTTGATCTCGAGTACTGCAAAAAAGAAAGAAAGCAAGAAAGCAAGACAGACAGACAGAGAGACATACTATAGGGTGACTGTGAGGTAAAAAGAACACAAGAGTCAAAATACAACACATATTATCAGAATTACTTATTCATTACAAAATTCAAATCCTACCAGGTAGCATTCATAGACCAGGTATATAAAAATGGGAGTCCCAGATACCTCACAATATATTCATATCCTCGTTGGTAAGAGCCTCTTTCAAAGCTTGCAGCTGAAAGAGGTACAATTTGCTCTGCTCTCACTAGTTTCAGTGTGTCATACAAAGTTTTGGCATCTCTTTTTTTGGCTGATAATAGTAACTGTCCCAGTCTGACACTCCATGATGTAGATTTTCCATCTGAAAATCAAATGGACAGTCAAGAAATGTCATGGTAGGTGGGTCTAAAAGCTAGCTTTACTTCATCTCATCGAATGGTCAGCAGAAACACCAAACCATGCTTCACTCTACCTTGAACAATGAAACAGGCAAATGTAAAACAGGCTAAGAGATCAATTATGAATGCTGCTAACTACTTAAGTCTGAATATACATGGCAAGTTAAAACTGCTTATATTTCAGAGTACTTCACCTGCTACTAAATAATTTTCCACCAAATCCCACTGTGACAATTTCCAAGCTGCTTCCACTCTGTACGTATTCAGTTCGTCTGTCCATTCAGACCTATTTAAAGAAGTCATATAAAGTAAATATTAATTTATTTAAATTTAAAAGTATTTAAAATTTTTAATTGGTTCAGACATTCTATTTATTATATCCATTTTTTAATTACCATACTTGTATTTTGTACTTAGGTATATAGTAATTATCACTACCCAAAAGCAAGAAAATTTTAACATCTTCATTCTTCAAAAACATTTTTTGGGCTGGCCAGATAGCTCAGCGGATTAAAGTGCCTGCTCAGACAGATGCAAAGACTGGGGTTTGATCCCTGGCTTGCTGTGCTGGCCCTGCCTCTGAGCCCCACTCAGATGGCAAACTGAGACTGGGTGTGGTGGCGTATACCTGTAATCCCATCGCTTGAGAGGCTGAAAACAAGAGAATCACTATGAGTCTGATCTGTGTAGTGAGAACCTGTCGACCCTAGACTACATACATTAAAAAAAAAACAAAACAAAACCAAAAACCCCCATTTTTTATTAAGGACTTCTGATACAGCCTTTAAAAAAAAATGACATTCCTTCACAAATTAAGTTGTACTATATATAAGAACAGAGTTAATTCTTGGATAATAACAGCCCACTGACAAATTATCTATATACTTAACTTGAATAAAGAGCATGGGAGGAGAAACAGATGAATTCAGAAACAAGCAATTTTAATAATTGAGAATTCTGAACTAAGTTTAATACAAAAATAGAGGGGCTACAGTTGTAAATAGGGGGCAGTTGGGGGGCTGCATAGGGTACTCTGCACAGAGAGTATAAGAAAGTTGCAATTGTTGGCCAGAGATGTAGCTCAGTGGCACAATGCCTGCATGGCAAGCTTAAGGTAAAAGAAAGGAAACTTGCAAATGCACTAAGCATGATGGTACAGGTCTATAATCCCAGCCCTCATGAGGCTGATTCACTTATACTCAGGAGATTGACACCAACCTAATCAACACGGCAAGGCCTTGCCTGAAAAAAAGTTACAAATGATGTATCGATGACCTAACAAAAGATACAAAATTAGCTACCTATATTATATATCTATTACTTTAAAATTTGGGTTTGCAAAATCTATGATATAAACTATTTTCTTTAAGAGACTGGGTCCCAGTCTGGTGTGGTGGCACAAGCCTATAATCTTTAAATTATTTATTTATTTATTTATTTGTGTGTGTGTGTGTGTGTGTGTGTGTGTGTGTGTG
>NW_004524604.1:18855454-18859649 GCF_000260255.1 Octodon degus | reverse complement strand
AAAAAAAAATGGACTAAAGAGACTGTTATCAATATCCTTAAAAGTCTTCCTTCCTCTTTCTGTAGTAAAAGCAACAAATGACTATTTTTCTTAAATGTTAAAATAGAACAGAGCATAACTGCTGCCAGTACTACAACCAGAGTGCAAATGGCTTTGAGGCCCAGAAAGTGTCCCAATGAGTGAGCCCAGTGGCAAGGCAGGTTCTGGAAATTTCCTGTGTTAAGGAAAATCTAATTGAAGCATGATTATTGAAACAGAAGAAAACGAGATTAAATGGTCTACTAACTTATACAAAAGGAGAAAACAAATGTTTGCTATTTATCTCCAACACCATGGAAACATATGAAACAATCATTACTGTAATAAGTATTAGTCTGCTCAATATATAAATTTTAAAATATATACAAAATTCCTTATTCAAACAAAAGGGAAGACAATCATTCTTTTATGAAATATTACCTGTTAGCATGCACTCCATTCACCTGAGTAATCACAGTAGAAAGCTGACCAAGACCTAACATAGACTTCACTACACCATGATAATGAATGATCTGTAAATTTAAAAATATTTAAGATGGCAATTATCACTTCAAATTTATCTTGGGAACCAGTTTAACTGGTATTGTTTATTTCATTGTGCTTACCTCTTTTTTTAACAACTAGCTTGCCTAGCCCGATAGCACAGTCTACTATTAACACACTTAAAGTAACAGTAAAAAAATGAAGATAACTTTAAAAAACTCTCATTTAATTTATTATATTTCTTTGGAATTGTTCTAATTTATGGTTCAGATCAAATAAGTAATAAGAAAGCATGTAATATATTTAATATTTTAAAGATTATTTGTCATGTTTCTAAAATAAATACTTAAATGCAAGGATTATATTTAAATGTATAGCTCCTGAGCTTTAGTAACTAAAAAGTTAAATAGGATTATACAACATTGTTTAAAAATGAAAACAAGATGATCAAAAATAAAGGCCTCATGTAGTATTGAACTTCTGAGAAAATAAACTTATCAAATACTTAAAAAGCAAAACCCTGAGAGATTATCTAAGATCATAATACCATAAATCAAGACTATAAATCACTCTAGATCCCTTTCCTGTCCCAGAAAATAATTTACTATCATTAGTTCAATGATTGCAATGGATCATTTCAGTCTTCTAGGGAGGTGAGTGTAGTGCATGTGTATGTGAAATATCAATGCTTCTCAGGTTGTAGAGAATCCGTATTATTAATATTTTTCATTTTTGTTTGCTTTTTGAGTCAGGCTCTTGTTATGTAGTTCAGGTTAGTTTAAACTCACTATATAGGCCGGAGTGGGCTTAAACTCACTATGATCCTCCTGCCTCAGCCAGCAGAGTACAGGCACGTGCCACCATTCCTGGCTAGTATTACAAAAATTAATGCACTTTTTTTTTTTTTTTTTGTACTCCCAAGCTCTGGCAGGTTCTTTCTTTCTTTTTTTTTTTTTTTTTTTTTTTTTTTTTTTTGTACTGGGGAGTGAAGTCAGAGCTCTTATTTATTTATTTTTTTTTTGCGGAAGCAGGGTTTGCACTCAAGCCCTTGCACTTGCCAGGGAAGCGCTTATTCCACTGAGCCATCTCCCTGGCCCCTGAAGTCAGAGCTTTTGTACTGAGCTACAACCCCTGCCCCGTTTTTTATTCTGAGACAGGGTCATTATGTTGTAGAGGCTGGCCTTAAGCTTCTGATCCTCTGGCCTTAGTCTGCAGTGTTGCCCTAGCAGCTGTGCTCATCAAACCTGGCCTACAGTTTCTATGTGTAATACCAAACTAAAATTACATTAATGTTCTAATTCTTAAACGTGTAATATAAATACACTGCAAAATAGATCTCAATGATCTGGGAAGCCACTAATTTGGTGTTGGAAGGAGACTTGGTGTTGGAAGAAAATTTTGAGATCATCTAGCATAGATCTCTGATTTTATCAGTAAGGAAATTCAGGCTCAAACAGGGTTAAGTATTTTCCAGATATAGTACACAGTAATACTGGGTAAGGCAGTATTGAAGGCAAGGTTCCCAGAGTTCCTAGTCAGAGACTTACACTGCCCTTATTAGTCATCATCTTACCTGGTCTGGTTCTAGCTGAATAGCCCTGTCATAACAAGCAGTGGCATCCCTCAGCAAGCCAATGCTTTCATGTTCAAGGATTTGTTCTTTTAGAGATGGTTCTGCCTTTCGAATTGCACTTACTCCAGCTACTCCATCTGGTTCATGCATAGCAGCATACAATTTCTGTGTTCCAACCATTGGGAAAATACACAATCAGAAAACAAAAACACTGACAACTATGTATCTACCAGTATACATAGAAAACAATTTTTTTTCTTCAAAGAAATAGCACCTGTTTCAACATGGAAGATTCACTGTAAAGTTATAAATGTATTTCAAGGCATTCTATAACTCTACCTCTTTTAATTATCCACTTACATACAAAGCCACTGTTACCAAGAGTTGTAAGGAATCCCGAGGTCCTGAGACTCTGAATCCATCTGATACCAGAATCCATCTTTTCTTTTTGAGTATAGTTTATAAGTATATTATTTCACTTAAACTTTTTTTAAACTTAAGAAAGCCAAAACATTGATAATCCCAATTAAGAGGAGATATTCAGGTTTAAGATGAAAATTTGAAAAGCAATTAGCATAAAGACATTTTGTAACAAGAGAAAAAAATCTAAGTGGGTAGAGATAAAGAAGAGTAGCTGAAGACAGAGACTCGGGTTTCTTGATGAGGAAGCACTAGCAAATGCAACCAACAGAAAAAAAACCCAAATAAAATATCTCAGAAACAGTAGGAGAAAAACATATGTTTAATGAGAAAGTAGTTTTAAAGGGTTTAGTTGTGAAAAGTAAATACAAAATGACAGGAGAAAAACAAAAGGATTTGAGAATTTTGTAAAGGAAAGATTTTTACCAATGAACCATAGACTTAATGCTAGACAAGAAGAGCACAAAGACCAAAAGAGCTAATAATCATCTTAAGACTACAAGCTACTTATTTTCCAGTGGTATTATTTTGTTTTTTCATCTGAAAAAGTCTACCAATCTTGATCTCTTATTTAATTCCATTATATTAGCTCCCTTGCCTTTACTTCATTTTATTCCTTACACAATCATAGTATTATCATCTAAACCAATATTTCACCTGCATTCTCATATTTGATGTAACCAATACATCATCTCCCTACTAATACACAGGCTCAAATGCAGGCTTTTCTCACAAGGAGAATAGAAATTCTTTGAACCACAGCCCTTTCTGATTCAACAACTGCCACAAGCATTAACTAAACTGCCTTTGAGACTCTAATATATACTTCAACATCCTTAAAGAAGCTTAGGCAACTTTTAAAGTTCTCTATAATTTGTGATCTTTCCTATAACCAAATCTCTTTTCTTTTGCCATTCCAAAACTGGTACTTTAGTATTCACCATGTTCTTCTGCAATTCCATAGTGATGCTTCTGCTATCACTCACTATGTAAGTGAGCTTCATCTCCAAGAAGCTATTCCCAACCCATGGCTAACCCACTCCCATTTCCCGCCCCACTTGACATACAGGATAAGGCAAGTGATCTTCCTCAGGGTAAATCCCTATCACTTCACTTGAGGTTTAACTCTTTCCACTAATCTGTAAGCTTATAAAGTGCTCTAAGTATCTAGTGCCCAATGTAGCATACAAAACATTCAATGAAAGTAATTTAGTGTATCAATTTCAAACCTGTAAAAATCCAAGATGCTCTTGAATATTTTGCTTTTTTTCTATAATAAATGATTCAAAGTGCATTACAGCCCGTGTGTATGCTTTGGAGCGAAAAGAAGCTACTGCCAGAGTATCTTGAGGTATGAGGTCCAAAAAACGAGTTACACTCTGATAGTCTTCAAAATTCACAGTTGATGCTAGATTATAAAAGAAAAAATCGTGTGAAGACTTATAAAACAAAATTGTAAAAGTATCAATTTAAGGGTTTAACTTCAATTTATTTCATTAAATAATATAATAGGGCATCATATTTAGGATATAACTAATAACACGATAGTGGCTCATAGGCTCCTGGTGCAAGTCTATCAAGAATACTTACCTTATTTTGGACAGTAATTTTTTTTTTTCTTTTCAAAGTTTTATTGATAAACATAGAGCAATGAGACAGTTTCAAATCAAATCGAAAGTA
>NW_004524604.1:18845839-18855249 GCF_000260255.1 Octodon degus | reverse complement strand
AATTTATATATTTGGTACAGGGTCTTGCTATGCAGCTCGGACTTGTAGTGATTCTCCTGTTTCAGCCTCCTCAGCATTGGCACTATAGGCGTGTGGCACCATACCCAGTTTCAGTGGCCAGCTCAAAACAGGGCTGCCAGGATATGAGGTACTGGGAATTGAACCTGGGTCCTTAAGATTACCAGGCTGGGGCTTAAACCACTGAGCTATCTTCCCACCCCATTTAGCCTGTTTCTAAGCTAGAAAAGGAAAATGAAGGATAAATATACATAATTTGTAGCCAAATTGATATACCTTGAGACAATGAGAATAAATGAAATAAATCAGGCACACAAGATTAAATATTACATGGTATCAAATCCAGGTCCTTGCACTTGCCAGGCAGGTGCTTAGACCACTGAGCTATCTCCACAGCCCTGCATGGTTTCTCTTACATGAAAAATCCAAAGTATAATTAAATTAAAGTTAAATAATAATGAAATAAAAGTCAGAAAATAGGAAACGAGGAGATAGATCTATTGCAAATGGGAAGGGGATCAAGAGATGGAAGAAGTGGGGAAGGAGAGGAAGAGAGGGAAAATAAAGGAAGTTAAGTGTTATACTCATGTACAAACTTTTAACATTGAATATAATCATTATGTACTACAAATATACACTAATAAAAATTTAAAACATTTTAAGAAAGGGAAGTGTAAGTACTTGCACTTTAATGTTATTTTAAGAATCAGAAGTCGTTCTATGATAAATGTTAAAAGCTGTAAAGAAGATACAAAAGATACATGATTAATGTGTATTAATGATGACTACAAAAATACAAAGACTACAGTTAGCTACTAGAGAAAGAAAAATTAATAGTCCTTTTTTTAATTTTCAGGGTTAGAATTTATTTATTTACTTTGTAGTTCTGGGTATTGAAACCAGCATATAACAGAAAGCATTCTACTACTTAGCTATACCTCCTCTCACCAAGTAGTATCCTTAAAACTTAGAATTTTAATTACAGTATTTGTGAAAATGGTGCTAACACTGCTTGGCTTTATACCATTTTCCCATCCAGAAATATAAACAAATATTTAATTACTAAATTAATGGGAAATATACTTATAGACCAAAGGAAAATATTCCTTAAATAATTATCTGCAAGTACAGAGAATTTTAGTAAAATAATGAACTGCTGGGGCTGGAGAGAAGGCTCAGTGGAATAAGCACTTCCTTGGCAAGTGCAAGGGTCTGAGTTCAATTCCCGGTCCCACCAAAAAAAAAAAAAAAAAATGGGGAAAGATTCTTCGGCTTACTTTCCCCATAATGCCAGGAAATCAGGAGATGTAATGTTTGACTTTTGGAAAAAAAAAAAAAAAAAAATGAACTGCTATACTTAACAGGTATATGGACAACAAAAAGGAGAGACAAATTAAGAAATTTTTTGTATGTGTGTGATGTGAATATATTTTTTTAATTTTTATTTTTTAAAGAGTACAAAATAGCATTAAAACAAAAACTAAAAATGATAAAGAATTTCACTAAACAAAATAATATGAATTTCACAGTATTTGCTGTCTTGCATAGTGTTGTCTTCAAATTAACTGTTCAGCAGGAGATAGCGCAGTAGTCTAAGCACCTGCTTGGTAAGCACAAGGATCCCGGTTCAATCCCTGACACTGCATGCCATGCCAGCTGGCCACCGAAACTGGGCGTGGTGGTGCACACCTATAATTCCAGTGCTGGGGAAGCTGAGAAATGAGGATCATTATGAGTCTGAGCTGTGAAGCAAGACCCTGTACCAAACAAACCAACAAACAAAACATCAAATTAGTTGTTTACATTACCAGATATATACATGCAAAATTGGAAGAAATAGAAATATATAAGAAATTAAGAAAAAGTACAAACAATTGAAAAAAGAAGACAAAACAGTAACTATTATCTGCTCCTTTCCATAGACCAGCAGAAATCTACAGTACAGTTGTCCAAACCATCCTGCTTACATACATAGATGTATCTCTTTCTCCCATCCCTCTCCTGTCTTCCTCAACCCAGTAATTCCTTTCTTTTGAACAGGCTCATTCCCTTTTCCCAGTATCTATTGTGCCCTGCAGATTTTATTTTTCTCTTTCAGGTTCTCACACTAAGGAGACAATTTGATGTTTGTACATGAGGGTCTGATTTATTTCACTTAAAAGTATGGTCTCTAGTTGTATCCATTTACCAACAAAAGCCTCAAATTTATCCTTTTTTATTTATTTATTTATTTTTATTTTTTTGGCAGAATCGGGGATTGAACTCAGGCCCTTGCACTTGCCAGGGAAGCACTTATTCCACTGAGCCATCTCCCCGGCCCCAAAAAGAGTATTTATTTATTTATTTATTTTTATTTTTTATCCTTTTTTAATAGATGAATAATACTCCATTGTGTAAAAACACCACATTTTTTTTTTAATTCATTCTTCAGTTGAAGAAACTTTCAAGTGATGTTCCCTATCTCTCTCTTCTTGGCAGTATTAGCAGGTAAATCCAGAAAAGATGAGTTACATCCCCAGATCTTTTAGTTTTGAGACAACATCTGCTAATTGTCCCACACTGCCCTTGAATTTGAAATTCTCCTACCTCAGCATCCCACGTTGTTGGGATTTAGGTGTGCATTACAACACACAGCAAAACAATAGCCTTTATTGCCATAAAGCACAACTTAACAACTCTTAAAGGTCTCTTTAATCATTACTGCACTGTGAAAAATTTCAATTAGAGGGCTGGAGTGATAGCTCCGGGGACTAAGTGCCTGCTTAGGCAAGTGCTGGGACTGGGACTTGATCCCTGGCATCCCATGCCAGCCCCGCTCCTGGGCACTCTGAGCCAGCCACCGAGTCCAGGCATGGTGGCACATACCTCTAATTCCAGTGCTGCAGAGGCTGAAAACAGAAGGATCACTACAAGTATGAGCTGCACAGTGAAACCCTGTACAAAATACATTAAAAAAATAAAAAATAAAAAAATAATCAATTAGTCCCCAAGCCCTGGGTGGAAAATCTGTGATATCAATGAGAATGCCTGAGGTGTAATAAAGAAGTGGGGTTATAACCATTTACTTACTAGAAAAAAAATAACAGAGTGATTCTAACATATGAAGAATACCTATTACTTTGTGCTGAATACTATTCTTTGCACAAAATGCTCATTACATCGGGGCCTACTATCAGGTAAGATTCTTACTGTAGTCATGTTAGTAGAACTGTAGTTATCATGGGAAAATAGCAATAGCACTGATTGTAGGGTATGTTGTACTGCAGTAAAATCTGCTGGATAGCAGATACTAGCAGAGACTGAGAAAAATAAATAAAAATAACTTTTCTGTGGATCATGAATGAAATTAAAATCTCCTTTGAAATTTAAATTTTAAAGGGCTGGCAAGATAGCTTAGTGGACAAAAGGGCCTGCTTAAGCAGAGCGCAGCAGCCCAGTTCGATCCTCAGCTTGCTGTGCCAGTGCTGGCCCTGCCCCTGGGGTATGCTGAGAGGGTGAATGAGGCTGGGCATGGTGGCGTGCCCCTGTAATCCTAGCATTTGGGAAGGTGAAAACAGGAGAATCACTAAGACTCTGATCTACATAGTGAGACCCTATTGACCTTGTATAAATAAATAAATAAATAAATAAATAAATAAATAAATAAATTTAAACCAGGTATGGTAGAGCAAACACTATAATCCCAGTATTGAAGAGGCTGAAGCAGAAGGACTGTGGTGAGTCTGAGGCCAACCTGTGTGACACAGTAAGATGTAAAACTGGAATGTAAAAATACATACACAAACACAAAAAACACAGGGATGAGGAATAAATGACTTAACAATGGGGAAAGGTTAATAAATATACATATATACATATATTATATGTTAATGTATTTAGGTAGTATGGGGTCTATAGGGTCTTACTACACAGATCTGACTCGTAGTGATCCTCCTCTGTTTTCAGTCCCCCAAGTGCTGGGATTATAGGCACATGCCACTACCAGATCAAATCCTGGTCCCTGCGTCTGCTGAATCAGGCACTTTAATCCACTGAGTTATCTGGCCAGCCAGTAACAATAATAACGTCATTTATTTCATACTTTATAAGTAAAACACATGTGTAGTCATTACAAATGGTCAAAAGGAAACACCCTTTTTTTATACAAAGAAAACTTAAATACATGTTTTGTTTAAAGAAATGGGAGCAAGATCACAAAGGTCATATAAAGGTGTTTTTTTTTTTGTTTTTTTTTTGCTCCAAATGCCTTCAGGGCATGCTTGCCTGGTTGGAATGTTGTGGGGATCTAACTACAGCAACCTGAGGCTGACAACTTTGTGGAAGCAGCTGCTTAAAGGACTGAGCTAAGGCCAGGCCCCCAAAAAGGCAGGATTTTTTTTTTTTTTGGCTCTGAATGCCCTCAGGGCATGTTTGGCTGGCTTTAGTTTCAAACCACAGCAACCTGAGCCTGACAGCTTTGTTGAAGCAGCCACTTAAAGAACTGAGCTAAGGGGCAGGACCCCCGAGCTAAGGGGCAGGCCCCCTACAAAGGTCATATAAATTCACTTTTTTCTCAAGGGAACTAGACAATATTACCTAATTTTAAAAATGCACAAAGCAGGTCTTTTTAGAGCTAATGCCCAAATTATAGAATTGAAGCCAAGTGAGGCAGTACATGCCTGTAATCTCACTGCGGAGACTGAGGCACAATGATCGCCATGAGTTCAAGACCAGCCTGAATTACACAGCAAGATCCTATCTCTAAAAACCACCACGGGGATGGGGATTTAGCTCAGTGGTAGAATGCTTGCCTAGCAAGTGTAGAAGCCCTGCGTTCAGTCCTCAGCACCAAGAAACAAAGAATTCAAAAGAAAACAAAAAACACATAAGTGAATGAGTAGATACGAGGAGCTAACTGGTAAATAATTTAAAGAAAGTAAATAGAAGTTAAACCTTACCCTTAGAGCTGACCTTTTCTCTGTTTGATTTGTTTTGTGGAAGTTTTTCAGCATTCAGGGCCTGAAATTTGTTCCTTGACCATTGTGTGAGGTGGTCAAGCATGGAGAACACAGTCTGTGTACTCAGTTGGGACAGATCAGATGCACTGTCTTGCGTACTTAAGTTACGCTGGTCGTCATGCTCTAGGACTGCCATAATTTCTGCATAAACCTAAGAGAACTCAGTAGTGGTTAATAATATGTCAATATAATATCTTTTATTATAACTGACATATAAGATTAACCATTAGGCAATAACTTTCAAAAGAAATATTAGTAATCATCTTTCTTATAATCAAACCAAACAGATAATAAAATTTAGCATGACTAACAACAATACAAACATAAAGATTAAAGTTTTCTAGATTATTCACTGAATGACAAACTATTTGTCACCTAATAATAAAAATAAGCTCAGAATATTTCATTCTGTCTGTACAAGTTATTTTCAGAATAATAATAAGGTTAAATGTAGGATTAAGTGTGCACTTGTGTTAAGTGTAGAAAGAAGGAATACAAGAAAATATACTGTATTGCAGTAGGGTACATGCAGATAATGATAATGCACTGCGTTATGGTTTGTGTCTAGATGTCCCTCCAGAGCCTCATGCAGTCATAGGGGTGGGCTTCTAGAGTTTGTGATTACTTCATAGTCCATTGCTGAGATTAAGGGTGTTATTCCTACACCCAGCCTAGGGGCAAATAGCCTATATACAAGGGATCTAAAAAGGCCTCTGTGTATGTATGTGTATGTGCGTGCATGTGTGTGTGTGTGTGTGTGTCTGTCTGTCTGTCTGTCTGTCTCCTTACTTTTACTGTCTTCTGCCTGCCAAGGAGCTCTCTGTGAAGGTATCCTGCCTTAGAGATAGCGGATTATGGACTGAAAGCTCTATAAACTAAGCTAAATAAACATTTCCTCCTTTATCTTTGAGTGTTGGATATTTTGTCCCAGCAATGAGAAAACAAAAAAGTTTACAAGAAAGTATGTCTACAGCTGGAGAGATAGCTTAGTGGAATAAGCGCTTCCCTGGCAAGCGCAAGGGCCTGAGTTCAATCCCCAGTTCCGCCAAAAAAAAAAAAAAAAAGAAAAAAAGAAAGTATGTCTAATGTTTCTACCATAAAGAAGTTAAATATAAAGGCTGGGGGCCGGGGAGATAGCTCAGTGGAATATGCGCTTCCCTGGCAAGCTCAAGGACCTGAGTTCAATCCCCCGTTCTGCAAAAAAAATTAAAATTAAATAAATAAATAAATATTAGTGCTGGGAGATAGCTCAGTGGAATAAGTGTTCACCTGGCAAGCACAAGGTCCAAAGATCAATCCCTGGTACCACAAAAAAAAAAAAAAAAAAAAAAGTTAAATGTTTAAGGATATAATTAAGTTTACCTTATTTGAATAGTATACAATGTACAGATGTATCAAACATCACTTATTATCCTATACATATCTACAATATAAATTGATCAGTTAAGAATTATAATCAAATATAGGAAAATTGCAAACTGGGTAAGAAAAGCCATCATGTAAGATTTAAAATTCAAAATCTATAAAAAAAGTTGGCATTGACAATGAAAATTTCTGTATGGCAAAATACATGAAGATTAAAAAGAAAATTGCTGAGAAATACTTCAAAATATGAATGGTAACAAATTGATATGCATAATATACACAGAACATCTACCAATTAATTAAAAGGACACATAAAAATACCACATAATCACTGGCAACAGTTAAATAAATTATGGTCACTACATGTAAGTTGGATGATTACATTACACAGTAATTTAAAGAAGTGTTTCTATGTTGCCTACTAATTAAAAAACAAGGAATGGGGTGCGTATCCCTATAGCTTCAGGTTCTTGAGAGGCTGAGGTTAAGAGGACTGCAAGTTCAAGGCCTCAGCAATTTAAGAGAGAATCTGTCTCAAAATTAAAAATAGAGCTGGAGATGTAGCTTATGGCTAGAGCACCACTGGGTTCAATCTGGGGAGAAGTGAGTTATGGAACAATACCTATATGAAATGTCATTAAAACATAAAGCAAAAACAACCGCATTTTTTAAAAAGTGGAAATAGGATTCACAACAATAATCAAAGGATATAAAAGTAACTGCATTTTTTTTTTGTGTGTGTGTGGCCAGCTCAGCCCAAACTGCACTTTTGCCTAAGCAGGTGCTTTAGAACACTGAACTATCTATCTCGCTGGCCCCAGTAACCGCATTTTTTTTTTTTTGGTGGAACCGGGGATTGAACTCAGACCCTTGTGCTTGCCAGGGAAGCACTTATTCCATTGAGCCATCTCCCCGGCCCCAGTAACTGCATTTTTAAAAAGTCCACATACTAGTAACAATGACCTTGAGAATGTAGCCTTGGTAACAAGCCTTGGCTCTATTTGTAAAATTATATGTATAATTTGTACTTTTACTCTAACACATTATTTATGTTATTAATATTATTGCTTTTTAGGAAAAAAAAGGGTAGGACTAGGGTATGGCTCAGTAGTAGACCACTTGGCTGTCCTGTACAAAGCTCTGAGTTTGATTCCCAGCATCCAAAAACTCAACAACAAATAAAAATAAAAAAGAACAGTGTTGCTGGGCATGGTGGCGCACACCTGTAATCCTATCACTTGGGACGCTGAGGCAGAAGGATCATTGTGAGTCTGAGACCAGCCTGGGCTACAAAGTGAGCTCAAGACCAGCCTAAATGCATAGTGAGATCTTGTCTCAAAAAGGAAATAAATAAACAAAATAGTAAAATAATTTCCTTTCCCTACCTTAACTTTATGGACAGTAGCACTCTTCCTCAGGATAAACCACTACTGGTACCTTCTTAGGCATTCTTTCTTAAAAAATTTTATTTATTTATTTATTTATTTACTTACTTACTTACTTATTTATTTTGTGTGTGTGTGGCCAGCTCAGCCCACCAGGGGGCGGGGCTGGCTGGCATGTGGTGCTGGGGGACTGAACCGCAGTCCCTGTGCTTTGCTTGGCTTAGCTTGTTCTAAGTAGGTGCTTTAGACCACTGAGCCATCTCACCAGCCCCTTCTTAGACATTCTTTCAACATGTTCTATATATATTTGGCATACGTAACATATACATTCTATCTAATTTTATACATTAAGCATTGCATATTTCTTTGATCAATGAAAGTTTAAAAATAATTTTTACTTGCTTTATTTTTTGTGGTACCAAGGATTCAATTCAGGAACTTGCACACTTGCCAGGCAGGCACTTATTCTACTGAACTATCTCCCCGACCAAAAATGATTTTTAAACATAGATCTACATGTTCCCAAACCAAATAAAACAGTATCTCTCACCTCTTTCTGATCTTCTTGATTACAACCCAACAAGACATACACTAGAATATGTGGAAGAAGATAGATGGTCACCTTGAAATCATGCTTCATCATTATGCTACAGCAGGTGAAGATTTTATTGGCAAGATCATGCCTAACCTGGAAACCCAAATGGTTTAGGGAGAATAAGTATATTTTATTCTACTGATTAAATGTCGAAACATAACACATGAGTTAATTCACTAAGAGTGAGTATTCTCTATGGAGAGAGGCATATATAACAAGGAAGATTTCACTTCATCCCGTCTGCTCATGCCAAATGTCCCCATTAGGGGTGAACTACTGAAACCTTTACAGGCAACAGTTTCTTGAGCTGCCAAGTGCCACAGAATACATTGTCTTATCCACTTACAGCTCTATCTCAAAATGTTTTATTACAGGAAACCTTTCCTAATTATATTTGACTTAGCTAACGCTGAATTTACTGTGTTAATTCCCTAAGTGAAAAATTCAAAAATTATGCTGTAGAACAGCACATTAAATATGCGATTTCACATTGTAAGCAATGAACAATGATGAAAAATTAAAGGAAAAAGATAATAAATAGGATATTAAGTTACTTGCATAAAAGTATTTCAGTACATGCTGTACACCCTAAATATAATTTTTGTCAATTTAAAAATTAAATTACTGTGGTTAAAGTCAGATTTTATTAGTATTACCTAACCTTCAATTCACCAACTAATGATTTTTTTTAATTTTAAGGATTTTTCATTCAAATATAATATTTTCACTTAAAACAAAAAATAAAAATATCCCAGAGCTAGAAGTATTTAATTTAATAGTATATATTTCATATGTATTTTAGTATACTCATAAAAAGAAAAATATCTTGAAATTGTCACTTATAAATTACTGTAATTTTTAAAACATCGACAGAAATAAATTTAAAAAATAAAAAATAGACAGAAATTGAACTTAAAGCAAAAACTGTGAATTTTAATTATGCCTGAAATATTTTTTTTCATAATTTTATTGATAAACAGCAATGAGACAGTTTCAAATCAAATCGGTAGGACAGTTTCAATAACTAACACACTGCATATATTCTTCTTA
>NW_004524604.1:18843397-18844475 GCF_000260255.1 Octodon degus | reverse complement strand
AAAAAAAAAAAAAAAAAAAAAAAAGGACACTTTCATATTATTCCCCCCCTTCTTTTTTTAACCTAGTACACACTAGGAACCGAACGAAGGCATTCCCAATGGAGTACATCTCTAGTCCTTTTTTGCAATTTTTATTTTGATAGAGGGCTTTGTTAAGTCACTAAGCTGTGCAGGCTGGGGTAATACTTACAGTCCTTCTGCCTCAGCCTTCCAGAGACTGGGACTACAGGTCACCATGCTGGCTCCACTTCGCCTTTTAAGTCATTCAAGTACTTTGTAAAGACTTGAATCTACCTCTTTTCCTCAGATCCTTCCAACTCTACGACTTCTTTGAAGTTTAAGCCATGCAGATATACTATTTTAATATTCTTCATTATGGGCATCTATCAAATTCACTAATCTGATTCCTGTAGCATACCGCTTGATTTTTTTTTGTCTTCCCTAAGTCTTATCCTTAGTGGCTTTAATGTCTGAATGGACCACTTGACTGAGAAGATTGAGACTTGACTTCCTGCTCTATTCAATTATCAAGGCTTTCTTACTGACACAAAAATACCTTTACTTTCAAAACTAACTATGGTGACATCTCACTCTACTGCTACAGTTTCCTAAATTTGCAGTTCTTTCACCCACTTACTCCAACACATCTGTCCCTTCTCAATGGTATCTTCTGTGCCTTCACCATGCTAACTCTTTTCATCTATGATATATCCTGGAGACTAAAGCAATGCATTCATATACTTTTCTGCACTTTTTCATCTAGCCAGTTTATGCCCTAAGGTCATTCACTTTAGCACTCTCTTGGCAACAGTCTTTGCTGATTCCCTTGCAACATACTCTTTACCACTTGTACCCGTCTGCCAGCCTCTCACCCTCAGATCAATTTGTTTATTTATTTATTTGCAGAACCAGGGATTGAACTCAGGCCCTTGCCAGGGAAGTGCTTAATCCACTGAGCCATCTCCCTGGCCCCCCTCAGATCAATTTAAATGATATTCTTTCCTAAAGTGGTACTGGGAATACTGTATTGGCAGAGAAAAGTCACTAACTTGCTTATGAGTTTAGTGCATATAATATA
>NW_004524604.1:18824564-18842297 GCF_000260255.1 Octodon degus | reverse complement strand
CAAACACCCCATGAGGCCCAAGTACGCAGAAATGCTGGCTTCTATTCTCAGGAGAAGGTAAGAGTCTTCCTTACAAACACCCCATGAGGCCCAAGAATTTATATAACAAGCTGAGATTGAATAAGCATTTATTATTATCAACTAAATGTCAGACACTCTGCTAAGTACATTTTAACACTATCTCATTTGTTCTTAGTAATGATCAGATGAAATGAGTAAAATTAACCACATTTTCAAAATAAGAAAACTATAGCTAGGCATGTTGGTACATGGAGGAGTGTCAGTACACATTCAATTTAAAATAAAAATTTTCAAAGTAACACTGACATAGTATAATACTTAAAAGTTAGAGAATTAAACCAAGTGAAGACACTCTACTTCTCATTTTAACAAGAGTACAGCATAACTCACAATGGAAAATAAATTCAGAAACACAGTAAAACTACCTTTTTCTTTTTGTTAGCGTACTGAAGATTGAACCCAGGGCTCCAAGCACAATGTATAGGTGCTCTAACAGAAAGAGCTACAAACTCAGCTCTTTTTATATTTATTCTGAAACAGTCTCATTAAGATGTCTAGGCTGCCCTCAACTTGTGATCCTCCTGCCTCAACCTTCTGAACAGCTAGAATTATATGTGTGTGCTACCACACTGGATTAAGAACATTTTTAATGCTAGAAAACTGTAAAAAAAATACTGATTTTTATAAAGTTGAAAAAGTCTTGTTAAAATAGTTGAAATGAATCTTCATACCTAGTATTTAGATGAGGTTCTAGTATTTCCCGAACATGCTCGGGAAATCTCTTCCACAGCTGGTGACCTGCGCCGTCTCTCTGCATCTCTCTGCAGTTGTAGATAGAAAGCAACTCCTACAAATACATATTTTATATTCATAAGATTACAGTGCAGCAGATAAACCTTTTTACTATTCAGTGTACTGTATATAATAAGATAAAAATACATAGCAAAATAAAGAATCATACAGTTACAGTGGGGAACTTCCACAGGATATTTATTTCAATGCCTGAAACCATTTATGTAACTTATTTACAAAACTATAGTGCACTTGAAACCAGTTTATGATAGTATGTGATGTCAGATTAATTTATATTTGTAAAATTATATTCCTTGAATTTTTTCTTTTGGTATTAGGGATAGATCTTAGAACCTTACATGCTAACCATGAGCTCCACCCGAGCTGCACCTCCATCCTTACAATTTGGTATTTTCTGAGTTACAATGAAAGCAATTATAAATTCAAACAGTAAGACCTTAGGCTATTTCAAATACTAGATATAAAATACAGAGCTTAAAATTCTGAAAATAGATGTTAAGGACCAATTTACTTACTACTTAGGCCCAGAAATTAAATGGTTAAACTTTCCATTTTAGTTTTTTTTTTTTTTTTTTTTTTTAAAGAACTTTGTAGTTAAGAAAAAAAAAGCTTGGTCTCTGAGTAATTATGTTTAAAATGGGACATTTTAGAATATCATATCACTTACTATGCCTTCTCATTCAACTGTAAATTTATATGTAATAGAGGTTTTCCTGATACTTATTAAATAAAAGCACTGTCTGATAAAATATGTAGTTTACATTTATACTTAGTATTTTTTAATAAAACTAAGAAATACTCTAACTAGTTTATAAAGAAGTACCTAAACTCTAGTTTTCACTTAACTTCAAAATGTTATGAAAATTTTGAAGCAGCTTCTGATGTTTATAAAGTCATTCTAAAAGTAATCCTCTTATCTCCCAGTAACAGACTTACTATATCAGCAATTCTCTTTTTGGTTTCAAGATCATTTACATTCTTAAAAACACATTCAGGGCTGGCCAGACAGCTCAGCGGATTGAAGCACCTGCTTAGGCAGATGTAAAGACTGGTTTGATCCTTTGCCAGTCCTGCCCCAGGGCATGTTGAGCCCACTATTGAGACTGGGCGTGCACCTGTAATACTAGTGCTTGGGAGGCTGAAAACAGGAGTCCAATCTGTGTAGTGAGACCCTGTACTAAATTCATAAAAAAAATTTTAAAAAATCATTTAAAGGTCTGGTTTTTCATTTCATTGAAAAACGTAGTCAGGAACCCTGCAAAACTTTTCACTCTTAAATTTATATAAGTTGGACAGGGAGATAGCTCAGCAGTCTAAGTGCCTGCACTGCAAGTACAAGGACCCAGGTTCGATCCCCAGTACCACACGCTTTGCAGGGCACTGCCCTGGGGCCACCTAGCCAGCCACTGAAACCCAATGTGCTGGCTCATGCCTGTAATTCAAGTAATGAGGAAGCTAAAACAGGAGGACCACTATGAGCCAAGGTTTGAAGCGAGACCCTGTACCAAATACATAAGTTTAAAAAAAAAAATCTATGTTATCTGTGCCCTTATCATGTTTTTTTTTTCTTGTTCTGACAACTCAATTATTCCTGCTTTAAATTAAAGCTATCCTTTCTACTTGTACACTATATTCCATACTTATGTGCCTATTCAAAATATTACATCAGAGCTGGGATGTAGTTCAGTGGTTGACTGCATGTTTAGCATTATGTACCCTATACCAAAAAAATTAAATAAATAAAAAACATCAGTTTATTCCTATATCATCACTTTTCTCTGATGAACCATTCCAGGGAACATAAAAAATATACATTTTTTTAAATCTATCTTTACTCTTCTTTCTTCCCCAGCTACTCTTCCATTTACTTCTTTTTTCTTTTTTTTTTTAAGGAAACAGATTTTTACTTTTATTTTATTTTTGGCGGAACCTGGGATTGAACTCAGGCTCTGTGTGCTTGCCAGGAAAGTGCTTATTCTACTGAGCTATCTCCCCAGCTACTTCTTCACCTTGGCAGCAATGTTCATCAAGAGTTTCTGAAGTTTCTCTGTGTGTTCTTTAAGGATTTACATACTCCACTGAAACTAGTCTCGTCAAGGTAACCAATGACCTCCATGTTATTTGAAAGTGCATGAGCAATAAATTCTTAATCTTCAATTCTTATTCCTGGAAAATATATGTATGTATGTTTCCTGAATCTTTTTTATTTTTTGTGAAAACAAAGCACTGAATAAAAACTAAATGTTCTAAGTAAATTTCTTCAATAAACTATGGTATATTCATTCTGAATATCATTAAGTCATTAAAAAGAATGAGGGTTGGGGAGATAACTCAGTGCCATAAACAGCTGCCTGGCAAGAGCAAGGTCCTGAGTTTGATCCCTGGTACTGCAAAAAAAAAAATGAATTGGTGATATAAAGAGTAATCAGGGGTCCGGGGAGATAGCTCAGTAGAATAAGCACTTGCCTGGCAAGTGCAAGGGCCTGAGTTCAATCCCCAGTTGTGCAAAAAAAAAAAAAAAAAAAGAAAAGAGAAAACAAAAAGAGTAATCAAAAGTAGTGAATGTTTTAAATTTTGTTTTGTTTTGAGGTAGAATCTTGCTATTTAGTTCAGGCTGGCCTTGAACTCACTCTGTAACCTAGTCTGGCCTCAAATTCATGGCAATCCTCCTGCCTCAGCCTCCTAAATGTTGGTATTACAGGCATGTACCATCACATCCGGCTGTTTAATTTTTAAAAGTATCATTATATAAAAAAGCACACTGCTAAAAACAGTCAAAGAAGTGTCTTCAAAGCAAGAGTATTTCAACTATTTTGAGGGAGATTAGTGACAATATGTCTTTTATTATAGTAAGTTTTCTAATTTAAGCATTCATATTTTATGATCACCTTGCATTGATCAACAGTTAAAAGAGTATCTTGAATAATATAATCACATTTCTTTTGAGGTAAAAATCCAAAAATTTATGTGTATACTAAAAATATGCAGAGGTACCTATAATAAAATATTAAAATATAGTTCTTGTACTCTTTAAAACACGTATGATAAATTTACATTATTTTGATGATGAAAATGATAGCTAAAGTGTTTCACAAATATGAAATTTACAACTGTCTTACTAGACACTAAATGTCATTAATATAAAGCCAATATTGATTCCTATGGGCACTTTACCTGAATGGCATAAGCAGCTGAGTCCTGAGCTCGACTGTTATCTGCATATGCAAGGTAAGCTCTTGTTAACTCCATCAATAACCCATATGCAAAGTTCAAATCTTCTACTCCAGTCTCAAAAAAAAAAAAACAGAAAGAAATGGTGATAATTGGCATATAAATTGTTTTAAGGTAAACTGTGCCTCCTGTGGTGAATTAATTTCCTAAGTAAATCTAGTTCAGAAAAAGAAATAGTGAGGTTCAACTAAGGCTAGAATGTAATCTATAGTAAAAAGTCAAAGTCTAAATCTCTTTAAGCCATTTCTTTATAGTAGAATCATTCAACTTTTAAACAGCTCTGGTAATTTGCATTGTTTGTACCCCTTCAAAAGCAACTTATATATGAAACACTTCCCAAATTATATTCTATAGAATCTGAGTCATTTGAGAAGCTGCAAGAAATAATTTTAATAAATCTTCTAGGGGGCCTGCCCCTTAGCTCAGTTCTTTAAGTGGCTGCTTCAACAAAGCAGTCAGGCTCAGGTTGATGTGGTTTGATCCCCACAACTCAAGCCAGCCAAACCTGCCCTGAAGGCATTCAGAGCAAAAAAAAAAAAAAAATCCAATAAATCTTCTAACTGAACATATACTGACACAGTAACTTTGCTTTAATTCTTTTTTAATTCTTTTACAGAGATTTTTGAAACTCATTTAACTACAAAAATTCTTTTTAGGCCAGGGAGATGGCTCAGTGGAATAAGCACTTCCCTGGCAAGCACAAGGGCCTGAGTTCAATCCCTGGTTCCGAAAAAAAAAAAAAAAAAAAAAATTCTTTTATAAACACACACTATTAAAATATCCTAGGAAACTAGTTTCCCATGCAAAGAGCAGTAACAGTGCTTATATAGTAATATTTAAATAATTACATTTCAAGTACTATCACAATTAGATAAGGAAGCTTTAATTGAAAGAGCGTAGCATACTAGATTGGGCTCAAACTACACTGCTTTTGACTAAAGGGTTTCACAGTAAGTATTAAGAGATAAAATTAGAATTACCCAAATTTTCTGATATAGATCAAGCTGTTACGAAGAATAATTTAAAATGTTCTTTGTAAATGAAACATAAAGCTCAATGAACAAAGAAATCTTGTCATGTCAAATTACCACTCCTTACCACGAATGTAAAATCTTTTCCTTGAGTTTCAGTTGTTGAGAAATCTAATCGGCCTGGATCTATTGCTCCCAACTCCCCCAAACATTCTCCACAGAGCAGGCGAGCTTGCGAGTTTGCATCCTGACAACCTTTCAAAAGCACCGTCACCAACTGTGAGATAACAGGTTCTACTGTTTCACTATCAGTTGCATATTTTATCAGTTTTTCCTAAAATAAAAGAAGAAAGTTTATATATGATGTCTATAAACTAGTACCTTCTCCTAAGTGAAGGCAAGTCTTTTATTAGAGCCTTCAATGACATAAACAGCCCATCACAGCATGTGTGTAGGTTTGCCACCACTGTATTAAACCAAAAAGCATAAGGATATTAAGGAATCTATAACATAAACACTAACAAAATTAATTTCTACAATTTTTTCAACTAATTTTTAGTGAGTTTGTATAACTCATGAAATGTTTTTTTTTTTAAATTTTTAAAAATTTATTTATGTGCATGTGTGTGCGGCCAGCTCAGCCCACCAGGGGGCGGCGCTGGCTGGCATGTGGTGCTGGGGGATTGAACCGCGGTCCCTGTGCTTTGCTAAGCCTGTTCTAAGTAGGTGCTTTAGACCACTGAGCCATCTCACCAGCCCCTCATGAAATGTTTCTATATGATTATAATCACTAAGTGTCTTGAACATGTTAGTGACCCATTCACTATTATGTCAGTATATGAAAATGAATACGAGTCTTATCTCAACAAATTCAAACTATTGGGAAAATGTGTATATACATAATGAAAATATAAAGTATGTACAATGACAAATACAAAAAAGGAATGATGATGAAAAAGTACTTGATAACGGTCTAGGATGGTGGCTGATATTTTAGCAAATAAGGAAGAACAACTATTGGGATAAAAATTTGAAAAGTACTGTATATAAAACTAGTAGAAAAGGAGAAAAAATGGAAAAATATACTTTTTATATTTAGTACAGGGTCTACAGGGTCTCACTACATAGATAGGACTCAATGATTCTTCTGTTTTCAGCCTCCCTAGCACTGGGATTACAGGTGTGTGCCATCACACCCAGTCTCAATCACTGTCTCAGCGTGCCCCGGGGGTGGGGTAGCAAGGCATGCGGGGGGGGGGGGGGTACTGAACCTGGGCTGCTGCACTCTGCCTAAGCAGGAGGCTTAGGCCACTGAGCTATCTGGCTGGCCCTCTTTTTTTGGGAAAAGTAGGATAAAAGAGACAAAGAAAAAACATGTTGGTTTAAGTAAGTTTTTTTCACAGATGTATGGGTTTTTTATTTCACTGATTTGTATGCTTGCTTGCTTGCTTCCTTTTCTTTCTCTCCCTCTTTTTCTCACACCCTCCCTCCATCCTTCTTCCTGTGGTACTAGGAATTGAACTCAAGATCTTGCACTTGCCAGGTAGATACTATGCCACTGAGCTATATCCCCGGCCCTTATGTCTACTATCATGCCAATATGAGGATATTCTTATTTCAGTGGCTCTGTAATATATTTTCAAATCAGGTATTCTGCACTCTCTGGCATCATTCTTTTTGCTCAGAATTGCTCTGGCTAATAGGTGGGCTTGTACTTCTATTAAGAATTTTACAATTGTTTTTTCTAGTTCTGCAAAGAATGTCACTGGCATTTTGATGTGATTTGCACTGAATCTGTAGATCACTTTCAGTTGTGTGATTTTAACAGTATTAATTATTCCATTCCCTGATGCTGAATTTGATCTGCAGTTATTCTATTGGCTTTGGAGAATAAGTTTGAACCAGTTCATTCTCTTTTATTTTATGATATAGTTTGAGAAGTAATGATATTAACTCTTCCTTAAATGTCTGGTAAAAGCAGTAAATCCATCCAGTCTTGGGCTTTTCTTGGTTGGGAGCTGTTGTATTACTGCTTCAATTTCATTGCTTATTATTGATTTATATAGGTGATTTATAGGCTCTTGCAATCTGTCCATTTTTCTACTAAATTTTTTAATGTATTGGCATATTTCTTAAAATATTTCCAAATGATGCTCTGCCATTTCAGTGGTGTCTGTTGTAATAATTTCTTTTTCACATTTTGGTTTTCTCTCATTTTTGGTTTGGATGAGGGTTTTTCAATTTTATCTTTTCAAAGAACTATTCCATTGTTTCACTAACTCTTTTCTGGATGTACTGCCTAGGTTTAAAAACAAAAACAAAACAAAAATTGGCATTATTATTCAAGTTCCACTAAATTCATGAATTAATCAATAAAGGATTCATTTGTGCAAATCCATACACTTCTGGGCTAGGGAATTTAGCTCAGTGGCACAGCGCCTGCCTGGCAAGCACAAGATTATGAGTTCAATTCCCAGTACCAAAAAAAAAACAAAAACAAAAAAAAAAAAACAAAAAACCACGAACAAAAACCAAAATCTATAGACTTCTGAGTTTGCAGAAGTATTTCAAGTTCATGGATTTCCTGCTAAGCTTATTCCCAGCTATATTACCATTTCATGCTATTGTAAATGAAGTTTCCAATAAATTTTCCACCTGGCTATGATTACTGACCTTTACGTATTAGTATCGTATTCTATTTTAATTAGCTCATTTATGGTCTGAGTAAGCATTATATGTAGCTCTCTACAATTTCCCATGTTTACTACCATATCATCTAACAATGGAGGAAGTTTTGCCTCTTTTCTACTTATTAGGCTTATGACTGCTTTCCCTAGTCTAAATTTATTAGCAAATACCTCCAACTAAATGTTAAATAGCAGTGGAATGGGAAACCTTGCTTTTAGCTTATTTTCCATTATACATTTATGGGGCTGGGGAAATAGCTCAGTAGAATAAGTGCTAGCTTGGCAAGCACATGGGCCTGAGTTCAATCCTCAGTTCCACCAAAAAAAATAAATAAATAAAAAGAAACAGGAGTCCCATTATACATTTACACAAGTATTTTATGGAATATACCTCTGCTCTGGGTTCAATCCCTAACACTAGAAATCACAGATATATTCATATACATGTGTACATATCACATCAAAAATGTATACATACTTGAGGAAAAGAAAAATAGCATGATGATTTTTCAACAGATGGTGCTACCCTAGAAAATGCCATATATCACAGAAAACCCAGTACATTGCCAGTAGGAATTGAAAATGTATGTGCAGAAATCTCAATAACCAAGACTGCCCAAGCAGCAATTCACCATACTAATAAATTTCTTGAAGCTGATGGCCACCACTCTGAATACCTTTTGTAACTGTAGAGACCAAAGATAACTTGTACTAATCTCATGCTGTATCAATAAATTCAGAATTAAAATATTTATACATGGGGCTGGGGAGATAGCTCCACAGTCCAAATGCCTGCCTGCCAAGAGCAAGGACCTGGATTTGATCTCCAGTACTTCATGCTATACCAGTCCCAGAACCCCAGGCATACTGTGCTGGCCCTGAAACTGGGCGCAGTGGAACATGCCTATAATACCAGTGCTGGGGAGGCTGAGGCAGGAGGATCACCACGAATCCAAGTTGTGTAGTGAAACCCTGTACCAAAATAATTAATTAATCGAAGTAAAAGATTAATGGACTTATGATCCTCCTGTTTTCAGCCTCCCTAGTGCTGGGATTATAGGCATGTGCCACCATGCCCAGAGTGTGGCCAGCTCAGTGAGCCTGGGGGCAGGGCCAGTATGGCCTATGGTGCCAAAGATAGAACCCCAGTCCCTGCACATTTGCCTAAGCAGGCATTTAGTCCACTGAGCTATCTCACTGGCCCTATTCTGGATTCTTACAAGCCTATCCTGGGATTTTGCCAATGGAATCCATTCACTTTGACAGTATCAGTTTTCAGCATCAGACATATATGATTTCTTATTCTGATCCCTTGCCTAATTTTTTAACACAGAAGTAAAATTTCTGCCATCCACTGGGTTTAGCAGTCCTTTAGTCCTTCAAAATGTATATTCTACTTTAAAGAGAAGACACAGGCATCTCCTCTTCAGTGGCACTGACTAGGAGCTGTCAGTACAGCAATTTTTTAAGGGTTGTTCCACCAAAATAAGGCTATGTATGTATATAAGGCTACACAGGTCTTCATCTTGATGTTCACACCATCTTTTGGAATTGGTAAGTGCTGCTACATTGTATTCAATTGCTTAACTGTTTCACAACTTTAGGTCTATTTTTAAATAGACACCTCCTTTTAACACACTTGCAAAAAAATTTTTTTTGAGAGAGTGTCTCTCTACGTAATTCAGGTTGCCCTTGAATTATGTAGCCCTGGCTGACCTCAAACTCGAAGTGATCCTCCTGCCTCAGTCTCCACATATGCAGGGCTTCAACACATTCTTAAGGTATTTTTTCCTCTCTCTGTGGCAAAGATATGAACTTCTAAAACAATTACTGTTTGCATTTGTTTCTTGTGTACTCTGATAGTATGCGCTACAAGAGACTCTGACCTCCCATCCCATTATTTTGCTAGGGCCATGCTTTGGTATTTTCAAAATAGCAGTCTCACAGAGCTGCAACGTCCAATATAATAGTCACTAATTATATGTGGCTATTTAAATTTAAATTAAGCAAAATTTAATTTAAAGATTTTTGTTCTTGGGCTGGGAATACAGGTCAGTTGCACAGCACCTGCCTGGCAAGTGCAACATCCTGAGTTTAATTTCCATACCAAAAAAAAAAAAAAAAAAAAAAAAAATTATGTTCCCACCCCATTATCAAAAAGTTCTGTTCTTTAATCTTGTATTTCAAATGTTCAAGGGAGCACACGTAGCTATTAGTATACACATAGAACATTTTCATCCTCATAGACAGTTCCTTTGGATAGCACTATTCTAGGGCTTAATTCAACTTTGATTTTAATTCTTGCCACATTGTTGGAAAAGAACTCTTTCCTTCTCTTTTTACTCTTAGGTGCTATACACTGGTGTCTGCTGGGTTACGGCTGGGAACACATTTGTCTCTAGGTTCTCATTCTTTTTTTAATCTTCTTGTGTATCCTTTTTTTTTTTTTTGGTACTTGGAACTGAATTCAGGACCTTGCACTTGTCAGCCAGAAACTCCTGGATCCTTTGGGCTCTTTCCATCTAATTTTTTTTACTTTTCTTCTTACCAACCTATAGTAAATCCATCCAGCTATACACAGATGTTAAACTAAATGTATTCTAATTTTAAAAATGCCTTTTAGGGCCAACAAGATAGCTTGGCAGCTCAAAGAGCTTGCTTAGGCAAGCACAAGAACTGCAGTTTGATCCATGGCACCACATGCCATGCTAGCCCCGCACACAGGGTGGGCTGAGCTGGCCACAAAAAAACCCAAAAAACAAAAAACAAAAAAACTTAACAGTGTTACAGTGACTATTAAATTTGTCCTATGACTCCTGCAAGAGTCCTTCTTTTCTTACTCTGCTGGGTAATCTATTAGTATTAGAGCTTTATTGAAGGAATGTGTCAGGGAATTATCAGATGTAATATAACTTTTGCAATGCAGATGACAAGCAGTTGTAGCTTTTCCCTAGGAATAATCAAGAAATTAGCTTGAGTTCTCAGACTTGCTAATTTCACTCTGGCAGATGATGCCTGAGACAAAAGTTTCCTTACAAAGTCATCTACATTAGCAAATGTGCTATCTGCTTGGAAATAACCTAAACAAGAAAACCTCTGTGCCAAGAAGAGATACTTTATAAATTAGACTTATTCCTTTAAAAGACTGTAAGTCCTTTAAATTATATGAAATGTATATAGAGGTTTGGGGCAAGAGCCACCCTTGGGGTAGTTTCAGTTTAGGGCACGCACTGAGGGTACGACTCTCACAGTGTGGATACACGATCAGAAAGGTAAAACATCTAAGCTGTAGGAAATTCAAGCCTCCTCACATCTGGTGGGGTCTTCTTCAGGTTGGCTGCTACTTTGGTTACAGATACTCATTGCCCCAGAAATCATATGTACTCACTACCATTATGTATGTGTTTTTTGCTATGTAAATACTTCTATCTCGGAAGGAAACATAGCCTAGTTTTCTATTCCAGTAAGTTATGAGGGTCGTTAGGCCCTTATTTCTTACTGTATATGTTCCTGATATGGAAAAATTTAGCTCAGTTTATTTTTTTCTAATTTATTTTTTTTTAAATTTTATCTATTTATTTATTTGTGTGTGTGTGTGTGTGTGTGTGTATGTATGTGTGTGTGTGTGGCCAGCTCAGCCCACCAGGGAGCGGGGCTGGCTGGCATGTGCTAGGGGATTGAACCGCGGTCCCTGTGCTTTCCTAAGCTTGTTCTAAGTAGGTGCTTTAGACCACTGAGCCATCTCACCAGCCCCTTTTTTTCTAATTTATACATTTATAGTGATTTGGTATTTTAAACAGAAGTTTTCACTATCATCAAGGTTAGGGATAATCTATACTATATTACCAAATAAAATAATAAAGTTAATTGGTTCCTTGAAAAGTTAAAATTTTACATTAAAACTTTTAATTCAGAGTAGTAAAACAGAAAATTACTGACTTTTCATATCTATAAAAATTATGCTTGAAGACTCATAGAGATTGTTGATATGCAAATACATGAATCTTAGAAACATTTAGCAAATGCTAAACATAACAATGAATTCATGACCTTTTGACAACAAAACTCTAGGACTCAGGCTAATGGCCATCTTGTGGCCAAATCTAGACTCCTAGATTTGATAATCTATGAGAAATGACATCTTCAACTGAGCCTCAAAACTACATCTGTTGAGTCTCAACTAAAAGTGCCAATCTATTATCTTTTATTCAAATATCTAAGCTGTTATGGTTGTGTCTAGTTGTCCCCCCAGAGCCTCATGCAGTCATGGGGGGGATTTCTGGAGTTTGTGATTAATTCATGATCCACTGGGGTTATGGGTGTTGAGTGCTACTGGGATTATGGGTGGAATACTACACCTAGCCTGGGGCAGATAGCCTGAATGCAATTTAAGGGAGATAGACTTCCTCTGTTGCCACTGTTGCTGTTATTCCTCCATTTTGCTCCTGCTGTTTACTGCCGCCATGAAAGGTTGCTCTCTGCCATGTCCTGCTCTGCCTTGGAGCCAGCTAGTGTGGACTGAAACCTCCAGTAACTGCGAGCTAAATAAATCTTTCCTTCCTTAATCTTGAGTGTCAGGTATTTGTTCCAGCAATGAGATGAGTAACTGAGACATAAGCTTTCTTTCCTATAGCTTTTAAATTACATCATCTTAAAATACCTAATTATTTTTATATTACGAATGTCTTTATTAGATGATTAAAAGTTATAGTATTTAAAAATGTCTTTTATTAGTACATGTTTGTAGTACATAATAACTGTGGTGAGTTGAACTTACCTGATTTTTATACAAAATTTCTTTAAGGCTGGTAAGGGCGTGAATACGGACATCTACATTTTCATGTTGAATTGCTTTCATGGATAGCTGAAGAGTTGTTTGAAGATCAGTACTCTCAGAGGTCTCCTATAAAAAGAGCAGAGATATATCTTATTAATTATGTTTACAACTATTTCTGAAGGCTTGAATTTCCTGTATATTTACCATTAAAGCAGTCAGACTATACTACAATAACATTAGCTTTAAAAAATGCTAAAATTCCCATCTCTTCCTTATCAAAATATATGTAATTGTTAGTAATTCTCCAGTAAAAGGATTTTATTCTAAAATGTTTAGATCTGAAAAAAGATTTTATCCCAACTAAGTAAAAAATTACTTATTTAAAGTAAATAATTTTTCATTAAAAATACAAGCTTCCCCTAACTTACAGAGGGTTATATTATAGCACTGAACCAAGTATACAGACTATAAATAATTCAACTCTCTTTCATTATTTAATGTGCTATCCAAGGTTAGGTATCCTACTTCCTGCCCAGAAGTGCTATGAAATCATCATTAATCTTTTCATAATTTCAGAGAGCTCAATAAACTTCAGAATGCTCGAACTATATATTATTGCCCTTCTCAAGTTTAAGAATCATTTAGACCCAACATAACTACAGCAAGATTTGAAGTGCAACAAAACTAGAATCATCTCATGGCTCATTTTCTCCTGGCACGGCATGTAGTTTGGGCAACTTCTTTCTTGGAACTGTAAAGATTTATTGATGTAAATATCAAAAGTTAAAGAACAGTATTTGCTCTCTGGTTTATCAAATGCTATACATCTTTGATCTAAATGCTAAAACTTTCCTCCAAAAGTCATGGATTTATGGAATCATCTAATCACAAGGAAATGGCTAACAATGTAATTATATTATTGTTACATTTAATTTCAAAAGGGCTTTACTAAATTAGAAGTTGTGAGTAATTTTGTATCTATATCTTCCAAACTATAATTTAAAAAGTACCTTTCTATATTCCAGGAGAACCGCTTTTATCTTTTTTAATTCTGGATGATCAGGTAAAAAATATATTTCATGAAGAAAATCTTGCACAGCATCCCTAATGGTTAGTTGGAATACAAAGAATTATTTGCCAAGAATACAATACTAAAAAAATAAAAAGCAAAAACTGAAGGCCAATACTGAGGCCAATTTAACTTATACCTAAAAGTATAGTTGATTATTGACATGCAAAGTTTTCTAACAGTACTTAGTACATTCATCTAAGTTAATAGTGGCAAAAAAATAAAGCTAACAAAAATCACCCAATGTAGTCTGGTTACATTGGCAGCCAAACTTTGCTTCTCAATATACAAACTTATAAATCTGATTCTTCTCTTTTTATTCTGAATTAAATGTGTGACTTGTTTAATGAACAGATTGTGGCAGAAGACATACTGTACTAACATGAGGCTTTTATGTTTAAAAGAGCAGGTGGCTTCCATTTTTATATGACAGAAAGCTCTGAATCATCATGCAAGTCTGGCCATCAACTTAGACAGGACACAGAAGATAAGAGGCTCTGAGACTATACCAAAAGATGGAAAAGCCTACACTAGACTATTTGCCAGTTGAATGTGATATACTATTGGCTTTTGGTATTAACATCTGCAGAAGAAATGAATAGTTGTTATTTTAAGTTTAGGAATGATTTATAATATACACATAACCAAAGCTAGCCCCAAAATACAAATCTCTTATAAAAACTTCAGAGAAAAATATACAACCAGGGGCCAGGGAGATGGCTCAGTGGAATAAGCACTTCCCTGCCAAGCACAAGGGCCTGAGTTCAATCCCCGGTCCCACCAAAAAAATTAAAAAAAAAACCGACAACTAAGCCTTAATGAAGGTACAGTTTTCAATTTGCCTATAATATACTGTTATTTGTGGATCCAGATATAAGTACAGTATCTCTAATCCTAGTCTTTATGAACTCACGCAACAAGAATGTATTAAGTAACCAAAATGCACCAATGTACTAAGTATCATGCCAGATACATAAGATCAAAAAACAAAGTCAAAAAATTTCTTCATGTAGGGAGTTTACTGTCTTCTATTTAGTACTGAGTGAGCAATTTTTCCTCTATGATTTGAAAAAGGCAGAGAAATGATTCCACCATCTATAACAAACAGCACAGATGTGAATGCTTGTACAATAATCTAAGGGTATTTTTTTTTAAATTTTTCAACAAATAATACACTGCATATATTCTTCTTAGTGGTTAATTGCTGTACAAGATGCGGACTTGTGATCCTATTTACAAACTCCATTAGAACAAATCATTCTATTCATTAACAGAATGTAACTATACATCTATCCCAACCACTTTGAATACACAGATACAAAATGGACATTCATCTGTATACCCCATTTTTTCTAAGTTCCGTTATTGAATATTATAGGTGTGTAAACTCAGCAAAATATTCTAAAAGAGTCCAGTAGCCCATATTAGCATTGGGTCTTCTGTTTAACTGCCAATGTCAGAAGTTATTGACCTGAGTCCCCCACAGCTCAACTTAACAGCATGGCTTTATTTCTTATAATTTCGTCTTCATACTTTTCTACTGGATGGTTAAGACCAAGGTAAAGCAGGACCTATGCAACAAGAGTTGTAGCTTTTTGGTCTGAGAAGGTCAGTAAAATTCCCTCAGGATTTATCCTGAGATCCTGTACCTCAGATTTAGAACCTTTATCAGTGCAGCCATGTGGAAGAGTCACAGCCAATGCTTGGCCATTGTGCTCTCTGTGAAAGCCTGAGAGAGTATCTTCTCCCCATGTGACTCTCCTTAGGCCCACTCTATGTCATCGATCACTTTCCTCTTTGGCCCCATAATCTTCTTGATCAGAAAATTTGGGACACTACCGAGGTACATGACGTTACAGTACAAGTTCTCATATGTCCTGAGTCTTAATTGACCTTAGAAGGCTAGGGCCAAAATGTTGGCTTTCCTTGTATCCCTCCTTTTTCTCTAATTTTGGTCTGCAAACTTAGGTTATTAACCATCCAGAAGAAAAGCTTATTGTTATTATCAAACGATTTGGGCTATCAATCTTAACCTCACTATCTCACTGCATTTCAAACAACTTAGGCATAATAAGGAACAGGTATTTTTCATCAAATATTGACATGTTGAACTTTAAGTCCCTACAGAAATCTAAGGGTATTTGAAAAGTGATTTAAACTGATGATTCCGCTATTTTTTTTGTAGATAGTAATCTACAAAAATTACAAAAAATAAAGCATTTTAAACAAATAAAAACATTAATTTTTCTTTCTCTGCTTTTTCCTCGACTGGAAAATCAGTGGGAAAGATTAAAAGGAATAGTAATAGCATATGGGTAAGCAGGTAAATAATTAGTATGTACTTAAATCCTAACTCTTCAGAGGGAAACTATGATATGCAACAGTTAGTTTAAAAAAAAAAATCATCTAAAGGCTAAAACACCTCTGGAGTCAAAAGAGCCCAGGTATGGTGGCACATGCCTCTGGTCCCAATATCCTGGAGGCTGAGGCTGGAGGATTGTCATGAGTTCAGAGGCAGCATAGATTATTTAGTGAGTTCAAGGCCAGCCTGCACTACGCAGCAAGACCCTGTCTCAAACAAAACAAAACAAATTAAATTAAAATGTAGACAGTTGCGGAAAGCCTTGAATGTCAAGTTAAGCAATATGAAATTTGCCAGTTAGAAACAGAAAACCATGAACATCACTATATACTGAAATGATGTAAATCAAGAGACTTTCTATTCTTTTTCTGAGACAAGGTCTCCCTTTGTAGCACAGGTTGTCCTTGAAATTCCAGATTCACCTGCCTCAGCCTCCTGATTGCTGGGATTAGGAGGTGTGCACCATCATGCCTGGCAAAAGATGTTTTTGAAAGGCATTCTAGAAACAAAATCAAGAAACATGCTAAAAGCTAAAGTAAGGAAACTGGTTCAAAGGTTAATGCAATGGAGAAATAAGGATTTCAAAGGAGGTAAGGTACACAAAATAGGTAGTTATCCTCTTCAACCTTTCTCATGCTATTTGATTGTGTTTGTTGTTGCTGTTTACTCTTTTTGTCTTTTTTGATACAAGGTCTTCGTATGCAGTTCAGGCTGGGCTTGAAACTCCTTCTGTAGCCCAGGCTGGCATTGAGCTCACAGCAATCCTTTTGGCTCAGCCTCCTGAATGCTGGGATTACAGGCATGCACCACCACCCCAGGCAATAAAGAATTTTGTTGTTCTTTCAGTATTGGCTGTTGAAATCTAGGTCACTATGCTAGGCAAATGCTCTACCACTGAGATAGATCCCTACCCCTTTTGGACTATCTTTTAACAGTGAGAACAAAGGTAAGTTCAACTTTACCTTGTCAAATTTAAAGAAAAATGATTTTAAATGAGTTTCTGAGTTTTAAATAACACAACAGAAAGAGTATCAACTCTGTATATAATTACATGCTAATTTCAATATATTTATGAACTCTAAAACTAAAAAAGTGTATAGTTTTATATTACAAACAGTAACCCTAAAACTTTAAGACATTAAAATACAAAAAAAAAATAGTTGCTATGTTTAGTATGAGTTTCAGTTACAATACCTGTTTTCAATGATGAGGTAGTGAAAGATAGCTGCAGTTTCTTTAGGCTGGATTTGTATTAGTGGTAACAAAGCTACTATAACATGACTGAGAAGGGAGCCCAGACAAGCATGATCCAGGCAGCGAACAAAGCAATCCCAAGCTCTATGTGAAAAAGCAAATAAAATTAAGTTCCACTAGTTTTATTAAAGTTGAAGAAACAATTTTATATAGCACCACAGATACATACATGTTAGGTTACATAGCTTTTTAAAGGTAAATATTATACACTCATCTAAAGCAATCTCTAAATTATATTAAGTCAAGAGAACAAAATAAAACCCAGTAATCTGGAGCAAGGGCTGGCAGGATAGCTCAGCAGACTAAGCACCTGCTTAGGCAAGCACCAGGACCAGGATTCGATCCCTGGCACCACATGACATGACATGCTGTGCAGTGCTGGTCCCAGCCCCGGCCCCGGCTCCGGGCACACTGAGCCACTGAGTCCAGGTGAGGTAGCACATGCCTATAATCCCAGTGCTCGGGAGGCTAAAAACAGGAGGATCACTATGAGTCTGCGCTACATAGTGAGATCCTGTACCAAATACATTAAAATAAAATAAAATAAA
>NW_004524604.1:18816636-18824349 GCF_000260255.1 Octodon degus | reverse complement strand
AAAAAACTGATGTGTGCATGTGCACGTGCAGTTAGTCTCCAATAACAATTCAATCTAAAGTTTTTGTTTTAACTTTACAACAGAGTAAATGTTATACACAATTAGGATGAATCACATTTCAAATTTTTAATTTACATCTTTCTCTAGGACAACAATACATAGGACAAGTCTCTTGTATGATATCAGCATGGCATAAGACAATTTCTAGTCAGCCATACAATCATAAGGATAAACAACAGATACCCTATTCTACATCGTATGTATTCAAGAAATTATGAGACATTCAACACTTTATTATAAAATAGGCTTTGGGCTAGACAATTTTGCCCAACTGTACTGTAAATTTTCTGAGCTTATCTGAGTTATGCAACTATAAGCTACAATGTCTCGGGGCCAGGGAGGTAGCTCAGTAGAATAAGTGCTTGCCTGGCAAACACATGGGCCTGAGTTCAATCCCTGGTTCTGCAAAAAAAAAAAAAGAAAAAGATAAGCTACAATGTCTGGGTTCATTAAAAAGATTCTCAACTTGTGATTATTTTCAACTTCATGGGTTTACTAAGAATTTAAGGGGCCGGGGAGATGGCTCAGTGGAATAAGTGCTTCCCTGGCAAGCATGAGGGCCTGAGTTCAATCCCCAGTTCCGCAAAAAAAAAAAAAAAAGAATTTAACCCCAAGTCAAGAAGTATCTGTGCTACCAAGTTTGATCTCTGGTACCAAAAAAATAAATTAAATAAATAGCAAGGATATATAAAAATTATTTTAAAAGGATTCCTATAGAGGTCAAGAATAAAAGCTACATTTCTCTGAGTATAACTTGTTACACAGATTTGAATTTGAGACTATGCAAATGTTTTAAATGACTTTTAAAACAAACAAAATAGAAGGGGAAAGCTACTCCTAATTTTTATTCTTCTCTTTTTGAGAAATCACTAAGTTCCCCTGTCTGGCGCTGAATTTGCAATCCTCTCACTTCACTTAATACATACTACACTTGGCTTTACTCCTAAAACGTTCTAAACAAACTGGAACAACTGGAACTAACTGAATATCAAGTTGGTGGCACATGCACACAGAAAAGAATCACTTCCCATGACTTTAGAACACATTAATTCTGACAATATATTTTTTAATAGGATACATTTTAAAGGATAAGAAGAACCACTAAGAAGCAAAAATTGCATGCAGTAGTGTTGTTATTAGCAGTGGCTTTTATTTTATTTTATTTGTGTTACTGGGGACTGAACTTAGGACACCTTGGGCTTGCCGAGCAGGCACATAATCTGCTGAGCCATCTCCTGGGCCCTGCAGTAGCTTTTAAATCGTCACTTTAAGCATCATGTATCTAGACAGGAAGAAAAAAGTAAATTAATGTATAATTGTAAATCACTGAGAAAAAAATAAAAGTATATAGAAAATAAAATATAAAACCACTAAAAGGGGGCCGGAGAGATGGCTCAGTAGAATAAGTGCTTCCCTGGCAAGCGCAAGGGCCTGAGTTCAATCCCTAGTTCCTCAAAAAAAACAAAAACCAACCAAACAAACAAACAAAAAACAACCACTATAAGTTTATAATCTCTTATTTGAATTGGAAACCTATAATTCATGATTTTTCTTTATAAAATATATAAATATTCTAATTGTTCTATTTACTTAAATTTATAAGCAAAGATAATTTAATAGAAATGGGTAGGTCCAATGAATGCCAAATAAAAAAATCTGTGTCCAAAGGAACTAGAGCTAGGGTGCCTTAAAAAATTACTGATTCTGGACCAGGGTCAGAAATGTACAACATGAATATAGGGCATTTCATCATGCTAGAAAGCAGAGAATCTACAGAATTAATAGTGTCCTAGCAAAAGCCATAATGCCAACTGGAAGAGACTTGTACTGGCTATAGGTGGAAAATTTAGGTTACAAAAATAGTGATTTTAATGGATTAAAATTTATCAGATAAGTGTTTAAGTGATTAAAAGAATAAAAAATAAAAGAAAGCAAAACTTTCATTGGATGTTGGTAGGGCACATAATTTACATTTTAAAAACTGATAAATATCCAAGTATTTATCACACTTACCGTATATAAATTGCTTTGTCTATATGAACTATTTCTGAATAAATCAATTTTTAGTGAGTTTTATTCCGTTTAAGAAGACTCTCAAAGAATTAATTGAGGGGCTGGTGAGATGGCTCAGTGGTCTAAAGCACCTACTTACAACAAGCTTAGCAAAGCACAGGGACCACGGTTCGATCCCCCAGCACCACATGCCAGCCCGCCCGCCCCCTGGTGGGCTGAGCTGGCCACACACACACACACACACAAAAAAAAAAATAAATAAATAAAAATTAAAAAAAAAGAATTAATTGGATTTAGCATCATTAATTAATGCTAGATGAACTGCGAGTACAATTTTATATTAGATGGATTCATATGGACAACACTGAAGTCTATTGACTAATCTTGGCTAAATGTGGATGGTTAAGAGAGTATGTGGCTCATATTGGGAGAGAACACAAGTACAAAGCCTCAACTATGAAGCATTTTACTTTTTCATTAAAAAAAAACCTAATCAAGCATCTGTATCTAACTTCTCAATTCATATGGAAATACTAGAAGGAAGGAAGAGATAAAAACTTAAATCGGGGGACCAGGTAGACAGCTCAGTAGAATTCGGGCTTGCCTGTTAAGTGCAAGGGTTAAGTTCATTCCCTGGTTCCATCCAAAAAAAAAAAAAAAAAAACTTAAATCAGTAATCAGCCAAACTCTATGTCAAAATTTTAGGGGAATGAAAAAATATAGATGTATAAGAAGGGAATTTAAAAGGGAAGTCTTCTTTTTTTTTTTTTTTTGGGGGGTAGAAGACATTTCACTTAGCATCACTCATGTGCATACCACTCTGTGCTCCTACAAGTCTTCTTATAAGAGGTACTTAAGAAGCCAAAGACCAAATGTGTGATATAGGAGATTTTTTAGACTTCGATTCAAATAAACCAACATGCTTTAGGAAAAATGCCTTTTTTTTTTTAAGGGAAGGATCTACAGGGTGTTCAGGGTCTTACTACTAGAATGGACTCTCGGTGATTCTCCTGTTCAGTCTCCCAAGTGCTGGGATTACAGGCACACACCACCCCATCTAGTCTCAACTGCCTTCTCAGAGAGCCCAGGGATGGGGGTGAGGCCAATGGAGCAGGTCCAGGGATTGAACCTCCGGGCCCGAGCCTGCTTGTAGGTACTATAATCCACTGAGCTATTTGGCCGGCGGGACAAACTTTTTGAGACAAATGGAAGAAACGTGAATATGGTCTGAGTATTAGCTGATATCAAGAATTCTCACTAATTCTGCAAGTAAAGCTTATGATGGTCATTTTTTAATAACTTTATCTATTAGATATATTTGGACAATGATGTGATTTGGGGACTTTCTTTAAAATACTCCACCTAAAAAGTTGGAGGCTGAATACAAAAAATTAGAAACACTAGTGACTTCTGATGAGGTAGGGAATAGGGACATAGGAGTCCACTAATACTGTTTTTCGTTGTTGTTTAATGTTATATATTTAGTACAGTCTCCCTATGCAGGTTGAACTTGTAGTGATTATCCTTGTTTCAGCCTCCCCCTTGCTGGGTTGCGGAGGCCAGCGCAGGCCAGCATGGCATGTGGTACTGGGGACTGAATTTGCATCCCTGCATTTTCTAGGCAGAGTTTAGACTACTGAGCTATCTCTCTGGCCCCTAATAACGCTTCTGTTTCCTACTATGTTAGGAATATTTTTAAAGAAATAAATACAATCCCTTTTCAACACAAATAGCCTTTCTACCTTTACATGGTTTGAACCTAATTTCTCTCAAAGAGATAAGAATTCAAATTACTATTATTGGGAAATGGAAACAACAACAACAACTACAACAACTCTCAGCCATTTACCTGCAGCATAATTCAGGAAAGTCATCCTTGAATCGAAGCCCAGTTCTCAGTGTTGTCATCATCTTCACCCTCACAGAACTGACATGTTTGGGACCCATCAACGTCATTAAAGATATCAAACTATTCAAGGCCTATGAAGTAAGTAGTACTTTAAAAGAGTTTATAAGACCCAGGTGTGGTGGTGCATGCCTATAATCTCAGTGCTCGGGAGGTTGAGGCAGGAGGATTGCTGCAAGTTTGAGACCAGCGTGGGCTACACAGTGAGCTCAAGGCCAACCTGAACTGCATAGTAAGACTCTGTCTCAAAAAGACAAAAAAAAGTTTGACCCCAGCCTGAGCAATCTAGTGATTCAGCAAGACTCCATCTCAAAAAAAAAAAAAAAAAAAAAGCTCATAAATAAATTGCCAGAAGCAGGTGAACAGTGACTGGAGTTCAATCCCCAGCATGCTGTGCCAGCTCCCAGCCTGGCGCCATGATTAAGACTGGGCGTGGTGGCCTGCCCTGTAATCCCAGAATTTGGGAGGCTGAAAACAGGAGGATCACTATAAGTCTGATCTGTGTAGTGAACTCTATAGAGCCTGTATTAAATACATTTAAAAAAAAAAAAAAACAAATATCAGAGTGCCACCCATTTGCAGATAATACAGAGTCTGTCTAGTAAGTGTTGGCTAACTCAATTTATGAATTTATACGGTAATTAAGAATTTGAAAATATAAGCTGAATTCTGCTTTTTGTTTCCCAGCAAAGTGATTTGGTATTCTGATCTAGTGGTCATGTAGAACAGTAAATTTTCAAATTTATTAAGGATATGATACATATTTAATTTTCTTCATGCCTATCTCCAACTGCTGCTCAACAAAAATATAAATTGAATTAAATTGAAATAATTTGATTTTTTTTTCCCCCTGAGATAAGGTCTTGCTATTTACAGCTGAGGCTGTTCCTAAACTCACTATGTAGCCCAGGCTGGCCTTGAACTTAGTGATGCTACTGCCTCAGCCTCCCAAGTACGGGATTACAGATATATGCCACCGTGCCCAGAGACTAAAATCATTTGAATTTAAGAGCACTATAAAAAATCTGGCAGTTAATGAAATGACTTATAGTGATCAGCAGTTAAGAAAACTCCCAAAAGGTTATAAAAGTATTCAATGATATATAATATCAAA
The DNA here is from genome assembly GCF_000260255.1 of Octodon degus. Classification (NCBI taxonomy): domain Eukaryota; kingdom Metazoa; phylum Chordata; class Mammalia; order Rodentia; family Octodontidae; genus Octodon; species Octodon degus. The sequence continues at coordinate 18,819,256 of NW_004524604.1, read as the reverse complement.
TATTTGATTTTGTTCTTTGAATGTTTGTAGACAAAAGCCAAAGTAATGTCTACTGCATTTTTTACATAAATTCTATCCTAGCTCTTTGGAACTCAACTTACCATTTTCTTATCTTCAATACCAACACTGGAGCTTAATAATTGCATGTTAAAAAAAGCCAAAATGCCCAACAACTTGGGTTGTAAATAGTCAGCCTAAGAGGAAACAAACAACAAAAAAAATAGTTAGTTTTACACAGAGCAAGTTTGTGAAAAAGATAATCCCATTATTTAATATTGTTTATATTTTACCCAAAGAGAAAATTGGAAATAAATATGTACTGAATCAAGGGTTTTTAAAATATGTATTTTCGTATCTAGTATTTAAAGAAGTTAATGAAACTGAGCTACAGCCCTCATGAAAAGATATAATTAAAAACAATACAGTACAACGAGAAAACTGTAAGCCTTTGAACCGTGGGCTGAACTGGGGTGGGATGTTTCACATCAGAATCTCCTGGAGAGAACATGGAAAAAAACAATAGGAAAGACAACTGTCCTTATTCTGTAATAGAGCTAAGTGTTAAAAACACCAGATGAACAAAAAGTCAAAACAGTGGTCTGATTTAAGGATCAATATCCTCTGCAGTAATAACAGCAAAGTGGTGCAAATCCACTGGGATTAACAATTGCAGGCAAACTATCACTGACCATGCCATTTTAGGTATTCCCAAAGTAAAGAAAGTTAATGTTTTATTTTTTGTTCTTTTTTTTTCTTTCTTTTTTCTTCAGAAATGAGGACTGAACTCAGGGAACAGTTAATTTTTTCTTGATGAAAGGATCTAAAGAAATGAAAATGAGCTTTAAGTCAGTCAAAACTGGGTGGAATCCCAATTTTGCCATGAGCACTGAACTCAGGGTATTCTTATTGAGCTATATCTCCAGCCCCATTTTTAAATTTTGGGTCAGGTCTCATTGGATCTCTAAGTTGTCCAAGGATAGGTTCAAACTTGTCATTCTTCTGTCTTAGCCTTCCAAAATGCTGGGATTTAGGTGTGCACCACTAGCTCAACTCCAATTTTCAGTTTTTAGTGTATAATCTTAATCTTAACCCCTTTGAGTTTGCGAAACAGGCACTTTCATGAAAGCACAGAAAGCACGTATTACATATGTTGCATTACAAATTAAATAAGGTAATGTGTTTTGTACTTATATATTAAAATGTCGAATTAATTTTAAGCATTTACTATTTTATTATAAACTGTGATAAGGGATGAGGGGTTGAAGGGAGGGGGGGAATGGGAAAAAATCAAGATGTATCATGTATAAGTATAAATTCTCTATGATGTGATCATCATGTATATCTACAATATACCAATAAACTCAAATAAAAAAACTGTGAATGTGACTACTCTATGTAACAATTCCTTTTTTCAAAATCTTATATTCAGGCAGGAAAAATGGAAAGCAAAGGAGTTAAGAATAAATGGCAATTTGAGTATTTTCTAAGTCTAGAAGAAAGTTGCATGGGTTGAAGTCGAGACATCTAATTTAGGTTTCTCTAAACTACAGGCACTGTCAAGAAGGGGAGAATAGGAGGTTGTATACAGAGGAGTTCACTGTACATGTTTCTCTAGATTAGATGTTGAGATAAACTTTTCTTTTGACAGCACAGAAAATAATATTTATTAAGCCCAAAATTACATTTTGTTTTATAACTTCTGGCTTAGACTGAGATTCAGCTTTGGCAAAATAGGCCACAGTTCACTAATTTTATAGCTGTAGTATGTGAATCTTACATAAAATGCTCATGAATATGCCCCAGGTTTTGAATGAATCAAGTAGATAAATAATGGTACAGTTTATAATGTCTGGCAATAGGGAAGACTAAGGCAGAAATAGGAAAAATAAGAGTTATCTTTATTTTTTTCCAATTCACTATAGATTTTACATTTTAAAAAACTTGCAGTTAATGAAAAATTCAGTAGAAAACAATTCTGCTTTAACTGGGCTCAAAAGTAGAAACAGGTTATTAGCGAAATCTCTGTAGAAAGAGAATTTTATAAGAAAACATTCTTGGCATGAAAGCACTAACAAACTTAATGAAATTTTTTTTTGCTTTCTCTATTTTTATTATTTTTTTATTTTTAGGGAAGGGTCTACAGGGTGTTCAGGGTCTCACTACCTGATCGGACTCGTAGTGAACTGCCTGTTTACAGCCTCCCAAGAGCTGGGATTACAGGCACAAGCCACTACGCCCAGTCTGTTAATGAAATATTTATCATGTAACTTCAATTGAGAAGGGCTGCTTTTTTTTTTTTTTTTTTTTTAAGGGCTGGTTTCTGTTTTTGTTTTCCAGTCTCTTAGGACATTAACATGGAAGATCTTTAAACCAAAGACAGACTGATCTTTCCCCGCCCCCCACCCCCCATTTTATACATTGAATCCAGGGCCCCGAGTATGGTAAACACATACTCTACCACTGAGCATCGAGGGCAACAAAGAACCCTAATGGATACGTCATGTTTTTTTTTTTTTCTTTTTCTTTTTTTCCAAAGTTTTATTGATAAACAGATAGCAATGAGACAGTTTCAAATCAAATCGGAAGTACAGTTTCAACAAATAATACACTGCATATATTC
>NW_004524604.1:18810153-18816536 GCF_000260255.1 Octodon degus | reverse complement strand
GAATACACAGATACAAAATGGACATTCATCGGTATACCCCATTTTTTCTAAGTTCCGTTATTGAATATTATAGGTGTGTAAACTCAGCAAAGTATTCTAAAAGAGTCCAGCAGCCCATAATAGCATTGGGTCTTCTGTTTAACTGGCAATGTCAGAAATTATTGATCTGAGTCCCCCACAGCTCAACTTAACAGCATGGCTTTCTTATATTTCGACTTCATGTTTCCAATTTGTTAAGATGCTTACAATATAGGTGCATAGATAAGAAGAAAAGGAACTTGGATAGTCTCTATTTGCCATCCTCTCTTATGCTCAGATCCCTTGTCTGCCCTCTTTCACACTGCTCTGCTCCTGCAGGGCTGGTTAAACTGCATCATCCCACTCAATTTTGCTCACAGGATGTACCATCAACAGAAAAACAGAAAGTAGGAAGAGAGAATGTAATATTGGTATTTTCTACCCCCTCTTTTTTTTTTGAGGCATTCTAGGAGTAGCTGCATCACTCTAACAGTATTGACTGGGGTAGGGGTGGGGATGGGGCTAATCTCATGGTTCTACCTCCCAATCAAATGTTAATGACATGATTTTTTTTTTTTTTTCCAGGACTACTTTAACTTACCTGCAATTTGCAGACCTTGGGCTCCTTTACAGTCCTTGTATCTACCTTAACTTTGCCCATAACAATGGAAAAAAGCCCCTTACTTAAATTATTTTCACTTTGTGTGCATGCCATCCATTTTCTCCCAAGGTCTAACCTATTTAAACTCAAAAGTTCTGAGCTTAAAGGAAGTCTGAATTGAAATTTCAAGTATGAAATGGTCAAAATATACAGAGAGTCCACCAAATAATGTATAGATCAGGACAAAAAAGCTTTTATAAATAATTTAATACTAAGTTTATTGAGACACCATCACATCAATACAAATTACTTTGGACTCTACAATTACAAGAGGTGCTCAAAGTGTTGGCCACTCACTTCCAGACATTTATTAGTATGGTAAATTGCTGAAGTGCATATACATTTTTGAGGCCGATTCTAAATATTATATTAAAAGGCCAAAGGAGGTCACTTAAAAGAAAGACTGAAAATAATAAGAAAAAGCCATTAGTAATTCTGAGTTACTCTAACATTTAGAGGAGTAGATAATGGACAAAGCCAAAAAAGGAGACCTAAAATATGGGTGAAGTTCACAGTGAACTATAAAGAAAACCAAGCCAATGTGGTATAGATGCCACATACTAAAAGGGTACGAACTGTGTTGAATACTACTGAGAAGCTGAATTATTACTATTTTTTATTTAGTACAGGGTCTACAGGGTCTCACTATGTAGACTGGACTCCAAGTCCAGTGACATGAGCGATCCTCCTGTTCTCAGCCTCCCACGTAGTGGGATTATAGGCGTGCACCACCACAACCAGTTTCAATCTCAGTCTCGGGGCCTGCCAAATAGCTCAGCAGATTAAAACGCCTGCAAGCAGGTGCAGGGGCTGGGGTTCAATCCCTAGGCCTGCCATGCAGGCCCTGCCCCTGGGGTGTGCCAAGACCCAAAACTGAGACTGGGCATGGTGGCGCACACCTGTAATCCCAGCACTTGGGAGGCTGTAAACAGGCAGATCACTACCAGCCTGATCTAGTAATGAGACCCTGAACACCCTGTAGACCCTTCCCTAAAATACAGGAAAAAAAAAAAAAAAAAATCAAACCCAGTCTCATCAAGCCCTGGGGCAGGGATGGCATGGCAGGCCCAAGGATCAAACCCTGGGCCCCTGTGTCTGCCTAAGCAGGCGCTTTAATCCACTGTGCTATTTCGCCAGCCCTGAGAATTTGAATTAGATAAGGGTAAAGAAGTAACTATTAAATTTAGCAGCAGAACCCCAACAAAGAATTTCAGAATAGTGAAAACAAAGTCAAACTCTAATGGGTTTATTTAATGGAAAATAAGAACACAAAAATAGAAAACTCTTTGAAGATATTTTACTGTTAGCCCTTTGAGTTTTTTTTAAGGAACAAAGAGAATTAAAATGAAAAAATCGTATGATGATTTATAACTTTTTTAGATGAAAAAGGAAAATAGTAATATGATTTTAGATACACACTGACACTAGAGAATGATGAAAAAAGATAAAGTATCATCTAACTTCCCTTCAATCCAAAAATGGGTTAACAACTATGGTCAGAAGTGATTTAGTTTGAGCCAGGGAAATAGCTCAGTGAAGTAAGTGCTTGCCTGGCAAGCGCAAGTTTGATCCCTGATACCACCAAAAAAACCGAACAAACAAAAACTAGTTTACTTTGTCAAAGAAGGGAAATGGGGATGTGTATGATGAACTACAAACTTAATATATAATTAATAACTAAAGAAAAAATGCCATTTTTTTACTCAGTGAAAATTCTCAAAATCTCTTGAAAAAAAATCTACATTTTTTCAAAGGTAAGATATGTTCCTAATGTTTTTACTGTGAACATGCAACTTGAAATTTTTTCAAAATTAAAAATCCCAACTAAAGATTTAAAGGAAAAAAAGTTTTGTCAATTTAATAATTAGGTTACAAACAAGAAGGGAAAAAAAACCCATCAAGTAAATTCCTTACCATTAGTTCAGGTGATGTGATGTCTCTTGGGCCCTGATATGGATCATCACTAGATGCAAATGAGGCAAGTATTGACAAGCCATTGAAAACTTGTTGATAATGTTCTCCAATACGTAATAGTAATTCATTATGCAATCCTTGGAAATCCTGTCTCAATAGGCTTCCCAGTTCAATTTCTGTTTCATTCTAACCCAAAGAGAGTAAAAAAAAGGTGTTTTCCTTCCTATTAGCAATGTGAAAATATGTTGATTTTAACATGCCATTAATAAATCCGGAGCTTTAGACCTGGGTATAGAATTTACTAATATTAAGGAAAGGCTCTGGAAAAGGATTCTAATTTGTTCTCTCCTACTAAGTCGACCATGGTTATCTGTAACAGAAGTGACTAGACTTTATCTTGACATAAAATTTAAAAGGAAAGCCCTGATTTTGTCTAAGGTTTTAATCCATCACCAACTCCATAGTTACAGATACACAAACTCTGGAGAGGAAACACGATAGTGGCTAAGGGGTGTTTTTCTGGTCAGACTGTTGAAGTTCTACTTTCACTTAGTAGTGATGTTGGTATTTGGATAAGTCACCTATTCTAACCTCCTTTTAGTTTGCTTATCTATAAAATAAACAGTAATACAGGCTAAGAATCCCTAATTCAAAATTCCAAAACTTTTTGAGAGCTGACCTGACATGATGTCACAAGCAAAAAATTCCACACCTGTTCTCATGTGATGGTTGCAGTAAAAAATGCAAACATACTATTGTATAATATTATTTCTGGGCTACATATTTAAAGTGTATATAAAACAAATTCCATGTTTAGACTTATACCCTCAAGCGATCTCATTATGAATCTATAAATATTCCAAAATCTGAACAAAAATCTGAATATGGTCCAAGGACTTATGGAAAGAGATAATGAACCTTATCTTACTTAGTAACTGTGAAGATTAAGTGAAATAACTCATAGGGGTACAAAAATAGAAAAGTTTCTGATATACAGTATAAACCTTATAAACACTTATTCTTATCATTCTACCTCCACTACATACAGATTTATTTTCCCAAGATGAACAAATACAATCAAAAGTCACTAACTGTCATGTGCAAAGAGACCTGCTAGTGGCATATTAAGAAAAGTAAACTAAATTAACATAAAAAGAAAGGGCCAGGAATATAGCTTAGAAGCTTAAGCGCCTGCCTGGCAAGTGCAAGGTCTTAAGTTCACTCTCTGGTACCAAAAAAAAAAAAAAAAGAAGACAAAAAAGAAACTTACAGTATATGTTTCTGAAAGACTTACCTGTTCTCCCATAGTCTCATATTCTTCATTTTAGTAATTAGACATTCTAAGTTTAAAAGGTAGCAAGATACTAGGTCCGATTGTAATCAGTGCACTAAATACTAAACACAGATATATTATAGTTTAAGATGGCTGTCTTCTATAGATATAATTACTTGTGTTGCATCATTAAGTTTATAGCTCAATCAAAAATGCTAAAGTGAAATTATCTAAGAACCTCATCCATGAAAAAATGACTGTCCTATCCCATTATGATAAAACGATCAAAGAAAATGTAAAAAGAATTCTACTTAATATGCTCCCAGGACAAAGATTAATCAACACAAAAACATTTACATTTATATTCTAGGATAGGCTATGAATTCCTTTCTGTTAGACTGCAATACCTTTCCCATAATGCTAATATAAACAAACAAAATATGCAAATATTCAATTACCTTCAGATAATGAAGAGCACGTTCTAATTCATCTTTGGAACAGGAACAAACCAAATGAGAGAAAATGTATTTGAAGTTATTTATTAAGATCTCTCTACGACTGACATTTAACTGTTTTCCTAAAGTTCGAATGAGAGCAGATGCTGCTGGGCTTGCTTTGGCAGCAAGGTCAGGCAACAGAACTTGTAATGTCCTCTGAAAAAGAACACAGTAACTGCTAAAAAATGCACTTGTTTGTGTAATTAAATATATACATAGACATTTCATAAAAATATTCTTGTTTTGGCTTTTTGAGACAGTGTTTTACTTCGCAGTTCAGGGGGCCTTGAATTCATACTGTAGCCTAGGCTGGCCTTGAACTCACAGCAATTCTCCTTCCTCAGCCTCCCAAATGCTGGAATTACAAGGATATACCACATATGCACAAAAATATTCTGAAATGCCACACATGTATCACTTAGCTTTAAATTCTGATTTACCATTTATTTACTTGATTGATATTTACTTAAGACTTCCTATACAATTCAGGCACTATAGATATAGCAATGAATAAAATTGGTAAGCCACCTGATGGTACAGAGCTTACATGGTCAATGTGAAATGACAATATATAAGCAAAAGCAAAAAAAATAATTTTTCCAGGCATGGAGGTGAACAACTGTAATCGCAGCACTTAGGAGGCTCAGGCAGGAAATCCCTGTGACTCTGACTGAGGCCAGTATGGACTACAAAGTAAGTTCAAGCTTGGCCTGAACTGTGTAATGAAACCCAGTCTCAAGAACAAAAGAAAAAGAAAATCATTTCTCATGAGTTATGTATTAAGTATATGCATAGTTTAAAAACCAGAAATCCTAAATTTGATGTATTCTTTATTTTTTTATTATTTTTTTGGTGGAACTGGGGGTTGAACTCAGGCCCCTGCGCTTGCCAGGGAAGCACTTATTCCACTGAGCCATTTCCCTGGCCCCCGATGGATTCTTTAAATTGTATTTAGAGAGTAAAACAAGAGGAATCATAAACACACATTTAAAGTAATTAATGCTACAATATTAAAGAAAACCTTTAACACATCTAACACCTCAATACAACAACTCTATTTCATTTTGGTCTATTTCCTTCAAGATGTTGTTCACAAAATACAAAACCCAAAGATAAAATGGTTGGCCTTCAATGTACTCATTTTACATGCTCCTACCGAACACTTATTACAAGTCAGTCACTGCTGTAGACACTGGAACTAAAATAATGACTATCAATTATAGTCATTGATAGTCAATGACTATCATCAATCAAAAATGCTAAAATGAAATTATCTAATTAATTTCTTTAGGCTAGCTTCAGAAATGCATCTACCATTATGCTTTTCAATGTAATACGAACACTGTAAGGCTATTGAAATATTATAGTTTTTACGAAGTCCTATTTCATTAAAATGGTTACATAATAGTCTATGACCTCAAATTCATCATTTAGTTTCTTTTCAACAATCTGTTTTTATTTCATTACTTGGATAACACTGCAATAAATATCTGTGCCTTCTGGTTGCCAGAGTAAAATGAATTAATAAAAAGGTATGAATATTTTTGTGATCCTTAACACACAACCTTTGTTTTGAGGACAAAGTAAAGAAATTAACCTCCTGTATCATCTTTTAAAGCTCAGCTTCAATGAATTTCAAAGACTTCCTAAACAATTCCATACTACAAAGTCAGTAATTTGGATTCATATCAGATCCTCTGTATCACTAATTATGTACTTTATTACTCTAGCTCCTTAAATCAGAGTCTGAACTATCAATGGACCTAATCACAGTACTAATGGCATAAAAACTCAGTATACTGAATTAATTTCTATGTAGAACTGTAACTCAAAATCAGCATGAGGGGCTGGAGAGATGGCTCAGTGGTCTAAAGCACCTACTTGAAACAAGCTTGGCAAACCACAGGGACCGCGGTTCGATCCCCAGCACCACATGCCAGCCAGACCCGCCCCCTGGTGGGCTGAGCTGGCCACACACACACACACAATAAATAAATGTAATAAATAAAAATAAATAAAT
>NW_004524604.1:18808545-18809838 GCF_000260255.1 Octodon degus | reverse complement strand
CTAACTCCCCAGCCCCTCCATATGCTCCTTTAAATGTCAGATTTTCTTACAAATATTCAAAAACTTAAATGAAATATTGACTTGAAAACCACAATTAAGTCAAGTATGCAACTTACAGTAAGGAAACGATTGAGATCAGGAAAGTCAAAAACATTGGCAATTTCAGACAAGGTATTTAAAGTCATTTCTCTCTGGTGTGCTATGTCTTGTTTTCGTATCCGTATCTCAGTGTTATGGCAAGGAATATTTGGAAGCGCTGTCATCTGAGTAGAATGGAGGGATTCTACCAAAAACTACAGCAGAATCAATTTTGTTAGTTTTCACATAAGGAAAAATAATATTTAAGCAAAAATAAAGGGATAATATCAAATTGCATGCTAAGGATCACACCACAAATATACAAAAGACAAGGCATATATATTAAACTTACTTTTACCGGTTTAATCTTCTAATCATTAACTGAACATGTCTTTCTAAAAACAAAACACTGAATCCATAAGTCAAGTTGCAAAAATTAGTATCACTAAAAAGGTTAAAAAATGTATCTCCCTAAATATTAGTAACAGTGTAGTAATTCAATTAATCATTAAGGTGGTTTTCCTCTTTTACTTACATGTATTCCGAACAAAATGCAAGACTTCACTGTCTTAAATTTATCCCCACATTTAAGAGATCAATGCTAATGGACCAACAAAATGTTCTGACTAGTGTTTTTATTTGGCCAATGTATGTTTAATAGTTTCTTTGCCTTTGTCTTCAGATTCAAAGCTGTAATAAAAATGCCTGTTGTCTACTGAGGGCCTTTAGATAGAACCTCTAAAGAATGTATCTGACTGCCGGTCAACAACTACGACCCATTTCAGCTTGAAGAAGCCAGAGTGGTCATTGCCCATATTTCCCTCACAGCAGTTCGGGTTACTTCTTCAGAGGGGGGAATGTTGCAGGCAGCCGAGTTAGACAGAAATATTACAGGCAGTCAGAAAGGGCCAGGCCCTCAAGAAGACAAGATGGAAAACAAGGTGACTTTGCAACTTGGAAGAGACAGACACTCCCATATGGGCCACACCTGAAGATCAAGACAAAAAGAGGAAGCACAGATACATACTTCCCTAGGGATGGGCATTAGGGGTTGATATCCTAAATAGTATCAATCAACTTGAAAGAGCCCAAATGAGTCACTAGCCCAACCCCCAAAGGAAGAGACCCTGTTCCGTATTCGTGCCTGCTTGCTAAGTGACTTGCTTTCCCATTTGATACTGGATTTAATCAATTTTACCTGAGCAATGGTGCTTG
>NW_004524604.1:18792557-18808301 GCF_000260255.1 Octodon degus | reverse complement strand
CTCATAACAAAAATAAAAAATAAAAAAATTAATTTATCATTTAAAAAATTTTTAAAGCAAGCATTAAAAAAAAGTTGGGGCTGAGAAGATGGCTCAGTGGAATAAGCGTTTCCCTGGCAAGCATAAGGGTCTGAGTTCAATCTCCAGTTCCGGAAAAAAAAAAAAAGTGCACATCCTTTTTTGAGATGGAGTCTATGTTCCACAGGCTGGTCTCAAATTCCTACACTCAAGCTATTCTCCCACATCAGCCTCCTCAGCCACTGTAATAAAGTACTGATACTCACCTGACAGATGGGTTTCTTATACTGACTGAAAAAATTTTGTGGTTTAACACTTTTAGCTGCAACCAGTGCTCTAATTTCTGTGTACGCTGCTCCCGAGACAGATGCTGATTTGGATAACAAACAATGCAATAGGTGCAAGAGAGCAAAAGGTACCAAATCTCCTTTTGCTGCCCTAAAATTAAAAGACACACACACATATACACTCAATATCTCAAAAACCAATGGAAATCCACAAATAAAATATATACTGAATTCCATGTTTTTTCCTACTTTACTATATATCTCATATCACCATGGGGGAGCTATCATCATAGCTGTCACTATTTTAATAGTGACAAATTTAATAGGCAAATAAAAATAAATGACTAAAATAAAAAAAGAATATAAAAACTGCCAAATATACCTTCCAATATCACCTGTGGTAAGAATCAAGGTATCCTTCAACTCATTATTTCTTGATATTTGGGCATTAGTGTATGCTTCCTTCATTCTTAAAACAAAAAGCTAGAGTAATAAAATTAAGTGGTTAAAACTTTTTAGAACTAGATTTATGAAAATACAAATGTTAAAAATGTAAATTATCAACCTCTTTTATAAATCCATCTTCAGAATCCAAGGATTCCAATATGTACTTGATATTTCCACTAAAAGCCACTCTAACGTCCTTGTCTGGATCTTCCATTAAATTTAACAAAGTTCCAAGAACTGCTTTTATATCTGTTTCCTCTTCTCTGAAATCAAGATGCTTACAAAGATGATGTAGATTATCTATGAAAGCTAAAGGAGAATTTATATTGTCAAATTTGACATGAGAAACATCCAAGGGTAAAAACTTGTCAATAAGAAATATACCATGAATAATTCCTAGTTTCCTCATATGCTAACATTTAATATTTAAATATCCTTTACATTCAATAATAAAATAGATGATTTAAATCTAAAACAAATTCCAAACAATATGCAATGCATTAATTATTGAAACTGTCCTACTAGTCGGTTTTGAAACTTTCTCTTTGCTATTTGTTTCTCAATAAAATTAATTAAAAAAATAAAATACAATTCCAGAATTTTTAAGCTATAGTTAGTCCTGAGATTTTGTATAACATTATATGTAGCAAATAGATTTAAACATACATTTTACTAACTCAAAAAACCTTCAACTCATGGAATCTTAGCCTTACTGTCAATATTACAGGATTTATAGGACCCTAGACACCACCTACAATCTACTGCTTTGAAAATGAAAATAATTTACAATTTTCTACCAAAACAAATTCATCTGCCAAATATTCCTATGGATATCATCCTTCCAATAAACCTGTATTCCATTACCATTACAAAGTAGCCAAAAAGATATAAGGTCCTCAGGTGGAGAAGGTAACCTATTTGAAGTTCGAAAGATCCGAGGAGGTGACTGGATGCATTAAGTATCTGGTATCACTAAAGAAGATACAGAATACTGAGCCTGACAATACCAAGCCAATCATGAGGTATTCTCCATTATACTATCAAATCACAAGAACATTTCTGAAAATCCAAAAATCACTTCTATGGTTTTGTGATACATTCTAATATGTCATTCCATTTACAAATAATTATTACGGAGCATTTAATCTATCAACCCTTCAACTTCTATAATTACTTAATTCCATCACTGATTTGATAAATGGCTCTTAAATCCATTTTTGAAATATTAAGTAAATCATAGTCACTCACCAAGTTTTACTGGACTAGATATCTCTTTTTTCAGTAGGAAAAGAAATTGCTTACAAACAGAAGCTTTTAATTGAGAAGATACACATTTGTGTTGAGAAGTGGCTTTTATGGTCTTACAGAAGAGATCTGTATGTCCATGTTCCAAAAAAGGTTCTATTAAAGAACTTGTCAAATAAAACATGCCATCAAGAGTACAGACAAGTTGACCAAGAATAGAAGCAAATTCTTTCTTGACAACGTCAGAATCATCTTTCACTTTATCACTAAAGGGGGGAAAAAAAAAAGAAAAAGTACTAATTTTTCCTTAAATTTTTGTCTTATACCTGCTTCATTTAGAACATGGGTACTATAATATAAAGACAAAACTCAGAAGGAAAAAAAAAACATTTAACCCCAAAATTAAAAGCATTATTTGCTCTGTACATTTGGCAATAAATATAATTTTGCACATACAGCCAGAGAATTATCTTTCCAAATAAGTGATATATTAAAATAAAAATATTATACATACAGAAGAATCTTGGCATCTGCGTTATAAGAATTTTCCTGTTGCAGTAAGATAAAAAATCCATTAACACAACTAGCCCGTATTACTTCATGGGAGCTCTGGAGGGCCCAGTTGTAAACTGCTGTTCTCCATTCAAGGAATATTCTTCTTGGAAACAGAGTTAGAAGAAACATACATCGTGACTGTGCCTGTGGTGCTGAAAAAAATATTAAGTCTACTATGTATGATTTGTATTAGCACTAATTTTTATACACACACATGTACATACATACTTACTGTATGTACGGATGTTATGAAATCAAGTAACATTTGAAGTACATATAATATCTAACTTAATTTAAAGCTCCTTTTCAGAATGAATAGCAGGTACAATGAAAAAGAACTAAGCATAACCTTACTAAATCATCAGGGAAACACAAAGTGAAAAATCACACTCATTAGATAACGATCTTAGAATAGTTAGCTCCATGAAATTTTCTTTTTTCTAGATAATAAATATTTAAAGTCCTACTATGTCAAGTAGTATTACTGAGAACTTAGAATAATAGCAATGCTCATATTTTGCTAACAGGAGTTCAAGTAGGCACATCCTTAAAGGATAATACAGCAGAACAGAGTTAAGGATGTGCAAATCCTACAACCCAGTAATCCCACACCTAGCTATTATCTTAAAACAGTGCTTCTCTAACTTTAATATGCACATAAACTGCCTGATGTTAAAATGCAGATTCTGAATCAGTAGGTCTGGTTGTAGCACAAGATTATCTATTTTTAACAATTAAAATTTAACTTGTGATTCTGAACAATTGGAAACAGTGTAATTGTTCATCAACAGTAGAAATGACAGGTACTTATCCATAGAGTCTACTAATACTCCTAAGTTTAAATCAAGTATCAAAACTATAAGCATCACCACAGGTTAAGTCCCACAAAGATAATGTTAACTGATAAAATACAAGTTGTGAAAAGACAACAGTATGTTATTATTTAAGGATAAAGATACTGTGTTAAAAGCAATGAAGGGGCCGGGGAGATGGCTTAGTGGAATAAGCGCTTCCCTGGCAAGCACAAGGACCTGAGTTCAATCCCCGGTTCCACCAAAAAAAAAAACATTAAAAAAAAAATAAAAGCAATGAAGCAGCCATCAGAATAGTAAATGCCAAACTCAGAATGATAGCTATCTCTGTGCATAGAATAAAATAAATCAAATTGAGAAGGGATGATCAATGAACTTCTATTATTTCTCTAACACTGTTTTTTTTACAGTAGGCTTAGTGTAGAAGTGCGTGGTGTATTATTTTACTTATTCTTTTTGTGTTTTGTAAATATTTTGTATATTTCTAAAATGAGGATAAAGATATGTAAGTATATATATAATATATATATCAAACTTTTTACAGAAAGAAAATAGGATATATGGGGTCAGACTTTCATTTGTTACTTCTTACATATCCAACTCCTTTCCAAATCACAGTATTAGAAGTATATCATCTCTGAATTACTAAAAAAACATAAATGTTAGAAACTATACAGAGATGAGTTAAAACAAAGCATAACAAATATGTAACACATTTTTGTGATCACTTACAGAAGCTATCTGAAGTCTTCTGGCTTAATGTTAGAAGATTAGTGGCAAATGTGGTCAACTTTAAAGACTCATCATCAGAGTGGGAATAAATCCACGGAAGTGAGACCATTCCACACAAATCTTCCAGAATATTATCTTCAAATGAACTTTTTACTATAGAAATATACAAGATACAACAGGACATTAATTATACCTTTCCTCAATCATATCTAATTTTGTATCTTTTTCAATAAAAACAGACACTCAAAGGGCCAGCCAGATAGCTCAGCGGACTGAAGCACCTGCTTAGGCAGGGACTGGGGTTTGATCCCTGGCATGCGGTGCCGGCACCGCCCCCAGGGCATACTGTGAAGGTGACTAAGACTGGGCGTGGTAGTGCACGCCTATGATCCCAGCGCTCAGGAGGCTGAAAACAGGAGAATCATTACGAGTCAGATCTGTGTAGTGAGACCCTGTACTAAATATATTTAAAAAAAAAAAAAAAAAGACATTCAAAACATTAAATTGTAATACACATTCAGAAAACAAAACTTTTTATTTTAATGTATTTGGTACAGGGTCTCACTATGCAGCTCAGACTCGTGATCCTCCTGTTTTCAGCCTCCTCAGTGTGTGGATTACAAGTATGCACCACCATGCCCGATCTCAGTGGCAGATTCATTGCGCCTGGGTAGGGCTGTCACGGCATGTGGTACTGGAGATTGAACCCTGCTCCCTGTGAGCTATCTTGTGGGCCCTCAAAAAAGAAGATTTTTAATGTAAGGGGTCACAAATAATTCCACTCCTCCTTCCCCTTTTCCGTGATGCTGACTGACCTCAGGGACTTGCATATACTAAGCACACACACTATCAATGGCCTACATTGCTAGTCCCATGAATGATGTTCTGAAGTCTATGAATCCAAATAAATGAAATGGGACCTCTTCTTTTCTGTTTTTTAAAACAAAGTCTCGCTATGAAGTTCAAGCTGTCCTTCAGCTCACTCTGTAGCACAGGCTGGCCTTAAACTGACAACAATCTTCCTGCCTCAGCCTCCTGAGTGCTGGGATTTTGGGTGTGTGCCACCAGACCTGGCATAAATAGGCCCTTGAATCAAAATATTACACATATAAATTTGGAACTCAGAAATTACTGAAAAGCTGAATTCACTGGGAAAAAAAATACTTCTAGGTTTCCTAGATTGTACATTTAGGCTTTAGGCAAAAGTACTTCTTCAATGATTAAGGTTATTTTGATCTACTGTTTATTTGTACTTACCTTGCATATAAATCAAAGCATCATAAATCTTCACTACATTATCAATGACTGCCTCCAGGTCAGGTTTCTGAACAGATTCTAACAAATTTCTACAGCTCTTAAGCACCTTTATATAAAAATTCACAGACATCCAGGTTATCATTACTGAAGGCTTCTTCTTAGATGTGTGTTGACAATCCTTGAAATTATGGCTATAGGAAATACATTTTTAAAAAAGATATAGAATTAAGATAATTTTATTACAGTCAAGCATAATCTTATAGTTAAAGCCTAAGGAAACTGATTACAAAAACAACCTATAGGACCAGGGATATAGTTCAGTGGTTGAGCAATTAGAACACTTGCCTAGGGCATGTAAGTCCCTGGGTTTGATCCCTAGCACTATTTTTTTTTTTTTACTCTGAATGCCCTCAGGTGTGGTTTGGCTGGCTGGAGTGTTGTGGGAATCGAACTACAGCAACCTGAGGCTGACAGCTTTGTGGAAGCAGCCACTTAAAGAACTGAGCTATGGCCAGGCCCCCTATTTTTTTTTTTTTTTTTTAAAGAAGCTTTCTTTTTATTTTATTTTTATTTATTTATTTATTTTTGTGTGTGTGTGTGTGTGTGTGTGTGTGTGGCCAGCTCAGCCCACCAGGGGGCGGGGCTGGCTGGCATGTGGTGCTGGGGGATTGAACCGTGGTCCCTGTGCTTTGCTAAGCTTGTTCTAAGTAGGTGCTTTAGACCACTGAGCCATCTCACCAGCCCCTCCTAGCACTATTTAATAAACAAAAACAATGAAAACATAATCTATAACCTTGAACCAATTTACATAAACATGCTAGTCAATTAAAGTCAATTATTATTTTAGGTTTAATCTCTTTAAGCTGGTTTACATCACTTAATGAACTGGAAATTTAAATTCAAGATACTTAAATGTGGCTTCAAAGCTAAAGATGATAGACGATATGTGTATGTAATTATTAACTTAGAAACCCTACTTAAGAGAGTAAGAGTAAACTTCAGTCTAATCTATTCCTTCATGTTCTTTCAATTTCATTTTTGTTTTAATTTTTAAAAAATCTATTTATTTGGCCCTCAATTTCTTTCTTTCTTTTTTTTTTTTTGTGGTACCAGGGATTGAACTCAGGACCCTGTGCTTGCCAGGCAGGTGCTTATTCTACTGTGCTATGTTCCCAGCCCCCTCAATTTCAAATTTAATGGAGCTGAAATTTTCTCTAAAAAAATCTCTTTTACAGGGCTGGGGAGCTAACTCAATGGACTAAATGCCTGCCTAGCAAGGGCAAAGTCCCTAGTTTAATCCCCAGTACCACATACCATGCTGGCTCCGAAACCAGGCGTGGTGGCGCATCCCTATAATCCCAGCACTAGGGAGGCTGAAACAGGAGGATCACTATGAGTATGAACTGTATAGCAAGACCCTGAATCAGAATAAAAATAAAAATTAAAAATTAAAATTAAAGTCTCTTACAACTCTGTACTGGCTAGTTAATAGTCAGAAAATACAAAATGAGTGTTACAAATTAAGAAGGAATGCTGATCTAAAACATGACAATAAAAACAGAAAAATGACATTTTGGCATTTCTAGTAGAAAATTTATGTTAAGAATACTAAACTAAAAATCTAATGACTTCTAAACTATTTTTATTGTCAAAGGGAGAAGTAGCATAGTATCAAAAGAACACTGACTTTTATTTATACATTTGTTCTGAATTCTTCTAATTTTGTATCCTAGGAAAGTTAGTTTAGGCATTAGATGAAAAAGAGCCTTGGTTGATGTTTTCGTACATAATAACCTAATCAAATGCTGTGTGAGTACTCTGAATTGATCACAGATTCACATATGATACACTACATTCTGGCCTCTTAGTTGGAAATTAAATTTTAATTTTTGAATATTATTTTAAAATATTTAATTTTGAATTAATATCTAATTAATTTTCTTTGATTTCAATTTTTATTTTATTATTTATACTGCTTCTTTGACTTACATTCTACTTAGAACACATGGTATGATATTTTCTCCTAGTATTAGAAACTTTAAAAAGTATATTTCCATTTTCCATTGACTTTATTAGTTCTTCCTTGTCTTTTACACACACACACACACACACACACACACACACACACAAAATATGTATGTAACCTAAGATTGATACTGTTTTGTCAAAATCTTCAATGACCTTTTTAATGGGTTCGTCTAATATAATTATATTTTACATAGTCCTGCATAACTACTATTTTGAGAGCTCTTTATTCTTTATCCAGAACCATACAGCAACTTCTCTTGCCTTCTGGATTATGATCTTTGTTATTTTCTATATGCTACATCTGGAGGAATTAGAATATTTCAAGTTTGTAGAACTGGAAACTATTTTTCAAAGGTATGTTCGCTAAGCATAAAATTCAATGAGGACAGATCTTTTTCATTTTCAGTCCTTTGAGTAATTAAGTCTAGTTTCTTACCCACTTGCTCTTTGTTTTATCTTTTTTTTCTAATGTGGAATAATGGCAGATGGCTATTTAACTTTTCTTCCATAGCTAATATTTTTTCTATGTATATGCTTTAATTATTTTTTTCTTTACAACTAGTTTTGGACAACTCCATTTCTATGTATCTTGGTATCATTTTATTCTTATTTCTTTTGCAAAAGGTTAATTTTTCTTGGAAATGTGGTATAATTTTAACTAAATTCAGAAATTTTAAATCTTTAAGTATTTATTACCTACTCCATTCTACTTTGAGAATTCTGATTATATGAATGTAAGTTTCTTGATTTTGGCACAGAGTGAACTATTATATGACTGATCTGTAAACTCTTCTTCATGTTTATTTTTTTCTGTATTTAGAACAAGGTCTATAGGGTCTCACTACGTAGATCGGACTCATAGTGATTCTCCTGTTTTCAGCCTCCCATCTGCTGTGATTACAGGCACATGCTACCATGCCCAGTCTCATTAGATGTCTCAGCATGCCCCAGAGACAGGGCTGGCACGACACCCCGGGGGATCGAACCCCAGTCACTGCACTCTGCCTAAGCAGGCGCTTTAGTCCACTGAGTTATTAGGCCACCCCTGTTTATTTTAGACAATTTTTATTGTTATGCTCATATAAATTTCTAAGTAATATTTTTACAATGTGCAATCTATTATTAATCTCACGTTATGTATTCATTTCAGAAATATTTTTCTAAAATTCACTGTCTACATCTTATATCTTTCACATTTCAATATTTATCTACCATTTTTAATTTGCTATATAATCATTTTTGATTTTCAATAAAGTTAATAATGAATTTTTAAAAAGGCAAAGAGCCTTGGGAGGCTTAATTTCTAATCTGTAAAATGGGCATAACAACACTTCTAGGCCTGTCATAATTAAATAGGATGTATACATTGCCCAGCATAATACCCAGCATTTAGCAGGCATTAAGCAGAAAATTAAAAAGTATATGTTCCATGCTACAAGAATTAAGCAAAGAATGAGGTCTCCTAAAACAGTAAACCCAAATTCAATATAGGAAATACACTCTGAAAATATAAGAAGTTATTTTACCAGTCCAGGTTTTGATGAGAACAGTGAACCGTAGACAAAGCAGTCAGTTGTAGGATAACAGCAATTCCTTCTAAAGTCTCAATTATAGGTTTCTTTAGATTGCTAGATTCAAGGGAAATCTGAAGGGATTCAGCTTTCTGTCTCAGGGCACTCCATATTATATTCTTCTTGCTCATATCCACATTCATAATTCTAAAATAAATTACAACCACAGTACAAAAATATTATTTTCAAGTGATTCACTTCAAAAGTATTATTTTCAAATAATTCACTTCAAACATGAAACATGGGCTAACGGTATATAGCTCAGTGGTAGAATGTGTGCTTAACATGTGCAAGGTCCTAACACCAAAACCAAAACCAAACAAACAAAACAAGCAAAACCAGAAACATATTTAAGAGAGAAAAATGCCATATAATATCAATTTCTATCTACAATAGGATAGATTTAAAATAATGTTGAGTGGACCGGCAAAATAGCTCAGTGGACTAAAGCACCAGCTTAGGCAAGCTTCGGTAAATTTAGGCAAGCTCAGGGACCAAGGTTCAAACCCTGGCACCACATGCCGCCCTAGCCCCGCTCTAGGGTGGGCAGAGCCAGCCAGAGTGTGGGCATAGTGGCACATGCCTATGATCCCAGTGCTGCAAAAGCTGAAAGCATGAGGATCACAAGTCCGAGCTGCATAGTGAGACCCTGTAACAACCAAATACATTAAAAAATAATAAATAAAATAATGTTTAGGCTGGCTGAAATATGGTGATTCTTTGACTACATTAAAACATACACACACACACACACACACACACACACACTTATTTACTTACAACAGAAAAACTACTGATGGATCCACAGTCTCACTTTTTTTTTTTTTTTTTTTGTGGGCATGTGTCAGGAATTAACTCAGGACCTCTTTCTTGCTTGTCAGGCAGGCACTGTGCTGCTGAGTTATATTCCTAGCCCCCTATTTTTTATATATTAAAAAGCTAAATTAAACGGGCATATAAAAAAATCCAAGTAATTATATTCAGCCATGAAATATTTCTTACTAGAATAAATGATAAGAATCACTGAAAGATTTTAAGCTTTTCTTTGAGTATTGTGTGCATTTAAATCAAAGTACTTAACTAAAGTTGATTTTTAAAAGTAAATAAAATTTTATTAAACAAATCAATAATGAAGCCATACTCTTCAGACTCTGTTGATGCCCTTTTAGAAGAGGAGCTGAGTCTACGTCTTTTGAGGGATACTCCATCACTATCATTGCTGAGGTTTTCCTGTTGAGTATGGCAGTGGAGCTCCTCAATTATTTCCATACTTTCCATTTTCAATGCTGCATAAAGTGGGCCCAACAAGTACTAAGAAAAAAAAAATAATTATAAAAACTCTTAGAAAATATGTCTATACTATTTATAGGCAATAAGAATTTACTGGGAGATATGTTTTCTAGTAAGGTAAACTATTTTCAGGGTTTCATAATGCAAACTAAACACCCAAGTTAACCTATATTATTCCATAGTTCATACACTGAGGATGGTTCTATAGTTACAAAAACCTTAAACAAATCCTCTCTATTCTATTTTCTGTTAACACGTTAGAAAGAAAAAGTCTACAAAGAAATTACTAATTTTTCCCATACTATAAATCCAGCAAGATCTAGAGACACTAAACTTAAAATGCTAATCAAATAAATGCACATCTGCACATTTAATTATATTGCCTGTCTCCCATAAACTAAACAGAAAAAAGACACAATTTGGCATGACTAAATTATTTACTGGATCTCTAAGTGATTCATTATATCCTATTAAAGATAAAATCTATGTGATGAACCAAAGCATCAGGAAGTTGATAATTAGTCCCCTCCTTTCAATTAAGAATGTAACAAACACACTTGTACATCAAAAATTCTAGACTGAAATACTCTACTTCACTTGCAGTTCACTGGCTTCTAAATAAAACAAATACTTTGAAATCAAAGTAAAAATACTTAATAGGAGCATACTAGACTGTGACTATCATGATGTCTTCGAATCACATTAGTATTAAAGACACTCTATTTTCTCATTACATCTTCACATATATGCATAAACATAAGTGAACAAAAATACTTATCAAATAATCTTAAAAATTACTTACCCCTACATTTATTTGAACTCCAAGAATATCCACAATAGCTTTACAAATATTTCTCACATAGACCTTCCTGACTTGTAAGGCAGATTCATACTCAGCTGGCACAAATTTAAGGAAATACTGCAGTAAATGACATAACGCTGCTTTTAGCAAATCAGACTTGAGCTGCAGAAGCACACCATCTTCAAACATGACACAGAGTTTTTCCAGCAGCATATTTAAATAGACAGGTTCAATATTTTTATAAGCTTCCACTTCAAAGGGGAATACTGTCTTTATTAGCTTTGATAATGGCTCTTCATATAATGTCAACTGGTCAACGTCCATGTCTACTAGGTGCTTTAATAATTCTACAAAAGAGCTGAAGAAAATGCTGGCTGGTTGTGCTGGTAGTCCTCCAAGCTCAAAAAGTTCAGTTAAAAGGCTAATTGCTAAGGATTTAGTTTTTGGATTACCACACTCTAGAAGAACGCAACCTATCCTCCAAAGTATGAGTTCTTGCCTTCTAAAAAACACAATTGTAATAATGCGAATAAGAACCATTAATAAAGTGACTTCAACAAATTCTATATCTTGCATGCTCACAAACTGCAAAGGAGCTGGTTGTACATATCCCATGTGTTTATCCAAGTGGCTTAAAAATCTGTTAACGATCACTGGCCATTCTAGAGTATCTCCCATTGCATTTCTTCTGTGGAGGTATATGAAGTCTTCAAAAAGACACAATAATTCCTTTGTGAATATCCCAAAAATAGCAGGACTCTTGCTTTTAAAAAGAAATAATAATGAACAGATAACTTCAGAGATTTTCCCATGCAACATGTAACAGGACGGAGCAGCTGCAATCCGCAAAAGTCTTGTTATGATCCAATTATTGAATTCTTTGAAACAAACAAAAAAGATATTACATAAACAAATATATCAGAAATGTTAATTTGCTAAGTGCTTGATGATTTTCAACATATAATCTTTATTAATAAAACAGTCTACGCTACTTAAATAATGGGAACATTATAGCAGTTTAGAATATCAACACTGAATCAGATAAACACAGTCTGAGCCAGTACTTACTAACTGCTTGACCTAGGCATTTCTCTGCACCTAAGAAATAATATACATTATGGATTTGATGAGGATCAAATAAAATAATATATGCGAAAAACTCAGAGTAGTTCTCAAAGTATAAGAAATGTTCAACAAATGGTAGTATAATGCCTATTGAGTGACAGGGCTGAGGGTACGCTACAGTGGCAGGGCTTTTGCTTAACACATGTATAGCCCTAGCTTAGTCCCTAACAAAGAAAAAAACAAAAAAAATTAATGAGTTGTGACTCTACCCCAGGTGTATAAGAATAAATCATAGTTATCTTTCTGAATCATATAGTAGTTTCTTAAACTTTTTGATAACTAAGAAACATTTTATAGTATATATAAATACATATAAATATTTTAAATAAAAAGCTTCAAAAAGTTTTAACAGTAGTTATTTTTTTTTTTTTTTTTTGCAACTGGAGATTGAACTCAGGCTCTTGCATTTGCCAGGGAAGTGCTTATTCCACTGAGCCATCTTCCCGGCCCCAATAGTTCTTATTACATGTAATGTACTATGATATTTTTCTAGTCTATTTTATTATTACATGTAATGTACTATGATATTTTTCTAGTCTATTTTATCTTGTTTTAACACTAGTGCAAAAATATACATGTGGGTCAACGGAACAGAACAGACAAGGCTGAAACACCCTCAGGGACAATCAGCCATCTGTTTTTTCTGACAGAGGCCAAAACACATGGTGGAGAAAAGATAGCCCCTTTAACAAATGTTGCTAAGAAAACTGGCTATTAACATGTATAATATTGAATCTAGAACTAGATTTCTTGCTTGCTTTTTTTTTTTTTTTTTTTTTGGCAGAACTGGAGATTGAACTTAGGCCCTTATGCTTGCTAGGCAAGCACTTATTCTACTGAGCTATCTCCCTGGCCTCTAGAACTAGATTTCTTATCACGTTCTAAAATAAAATAAAAATAGATCAAAGATCTAAATATTAAAAAGGAGCCAACATGGTGATACAATCCTGTAATCCCAGCACTTGGGTGACCAAGGCAGGAAGACTACTGCAAATTTAAGGCCAGCCTTGGGCTACATAATGAGTTCAACAGCCTAAACCACATAGAAAGACCATGTCTCAAAAAAACCTTTTTAAATAAAACAGTAACACTGGCCTGGCAAGTGCAGGGCCTGGGGTTCAATCCCTGGTACCACATGCTGTGCTAGCCCTGCCCCCAGGCACACTGAGCCCGCCACCAAGATTGGGTATGGTGGTGCACACCTGTAATCCCAGTGCTGGGGAGGCTGAAACAGGAGGCTCACTATGAGTCCAAGCTGCACAGTGAGACCCTGTACAAATACATTAAAATTTTTAAAAACCAGAAACATCTACTCTGTTAGAAGATAAACAGGTAAAACTCTTGAAGACATAGGAATAGGTGACTTTCTAAACAGGATATCAATTGTATAAGAAATAACCTCAAAAGTCACCAAATGGGATTGTATCAAATTAAAAAGGGCCTGACAGCAAAGAAAACAGAGTAAGAGACAACCTACAGAATTGGAAAAATCCTTTCGCCAGCTACTCCTCAGACATGATTAATATCTAGAATATATAAAGAACTTGCTAGATATGGAAATCCATGCCTATAATCACAGCAGTAAGGCTGAGGTAGGAATACTGCTATAAGTTTAGAATCATCCTGGGCTTCACAGTAAGCTTTTCAAGACCAGCCTGAAGTATATAATAAGACTGTCTCAAAAAAAAAAAAAAAAAAAAAAAAAATCCTCAAAATTAAGACTAAACTAAAAAATGGGCAGCTGAAATGATAGAAACTTCTCAGAAGGGGCAAGGAATATAGCTCAGAGGCACAAGTGTCTGCCTGGAAAGCACAAAGTCCTGAGTTTGATTTCTAGTACTGCCCCCTCCCACAAAGAAACTTCTCAGAAATACAAATGACCAATAAATACATTAAAAAATGTTCAGTATCTCTGGTCATTAAAGCAATGCAAATTAAAACGACCCTGAGAGATTCCATCTTGCTCCAGAAAAAAAAATCAAAAACTCAAATTAAGAACAAATGCTGGCGAGGCTGTGTGGAAAAGAAATCCTTTTTCATTGTTGGTAGAAATGGAAACTATGGACATCAGGATGGAGATTCCTTAAAAACTGGAAATAGAAATTCCATTTGACTCAGCTAGTATCTTCTCAAAAGATTTAAAGATATCATATTACAGTGATACATGCAAACCCACGTTTATAGTAGCATAGCTCAGGATAGCTACATTTTGGAAGTAACATGTTAAGTCCATCAAAAGATGAATGGATAAAGAAAATATAGTATTTATATACAATAGAGTACTGCTTTTGCTGCAAAGAGGAGAAATTTGGGTTATTTGTAGGCAAATGGATGCACCTTGAAATTATAATGCTAAGGAAAATAAATCAGACATAGAAATTTAAATATAGCATCGTTTCTTTTGTATGAAAAACCCAAAGTATAAACAATTTAAAGAGCAAAACAAAAAATAGGAAAAAAAGTGCAATGATATATGTCAGATCTCAGAAGAGCAGTTTTATGGGTAGATTCCATAAAACAGATTGCAGACAAATGCATGAGTAACAATAGCACTTACCAATACAGCTATATTTGGCTTCATCTTGCCCCTGGCTTGCATTCATATTCACAAACATAAGTGGAGAAGATTTCATGATATGCTGGATGAAATCAAGCAACATCACAGAGGTTGGCTGAGAGTCAGTTTTCTTTATGAGTTCTAGAGCAACTAAAATAACAAAAGATTTTAAGAAGCCATGGCGAGTTAAACTTTACTATATTCACCGGGGTTCATGTGAAGATAATGGGGCTTAATACTACAATCTTATCTAATTTTACAAGTTAAATAATCATATGCACTCACCCATTATATATCCAATTCAGCAAATATGCACTATAAATATAATAGATTTACTATATAAATCAGAAGGTTTGTTTAAAAAAATCTCAAAATCTGGTGGAGTCAAGCTAATAATAGTAGTACAATATGGTAGCTGCATTTATCCAGAAGAGGAAACAGGTGTCTGGGAACACACGTTAAGGAATTCCTAGATGAGGAATTGGTCAGGTAGAGGGGAAAAACCATAGGTCTAAACAACAAGAGTACCATAAAAATATACATTTTACAATTGTTTTTAATCCTTGGTTACTTTTCAGCAACTCACAATTTAACTGATTAAAATAAGAAAGGCTAAAATAGATATTATAAATCATAAAATCTGTGCCAAATCTGGAATGAAAATTAAACCCTGAGCAAAACACTACTTCACATTAACCTTCCTGTGTAATTTCAACAGATCTAATACTTTCTTGTCAACTCGGTAATATTTATCTTTTAGATTGCCATAAACAGGCAAGAATTGATTTTTTTAAAAAAAAGAAATGATTTAACAACTTGGCACAATTCTATTAACGCTTACCAATAAAGGTGGCAAGTCTTATTTAAAGAGCTTTCTGTGGCATTTACTGTTTCCCTAGCTGGTACAAAATATTGCTAAAATAAGACCCACATGGCTGGACTCAGTCAAGTATGTTTTATATATAATATCTGATATTGAACAACTCGTAGCAAGCAGTAAAAAAAAAAAAAAAAAAAA
>NW_004524604.1:18786727-18788477 GCF_000260255.1 Octodon degus | reverse complement strand
CTTGATCAGAAAATTTGGGGCACAACTGAGTTACATGATGTTACAGTACGGGTTCTCCTATGTGCTCAGTCTTTACTGACCTTGAGAGGTTAGGGCCAAAATGTTGGCTGACCTTGAAGCCTTTCCTTTTCTCTAATTTTTTTTATCTGCAAACTTAGGTTGTTAACCCTCCAGAAGAGAAGCTTATTATTATCCTGCAACATACACAATTCGGTTTACCCTGTCTGAACATCAAACATCTTAGGCATAACATGGAATAGGTATTTTCCATCAAGTACTGATGTGTTGAAATTTAAGTCCTTACAGAATATGAAGAAAAAATTAATTTAAAAAATAGAAATAAGCACTTATTTTTACACACAAATTTAGAAATATAACCATATACAGCATTGTAGCAGGACAGTCCTGTGACATTTTTTTGTGTGTTTTTTTAAAAATTTATTACCTATTTAAAAAAAAAAAGAAAAATCTTTTACTTGTGAGACAGTATGGTATTAATTGGTATGTCATGACAAGATGTATTTAGAAGACCAGAATGACAGACATTCCAAGCGTGACCCTTCTATTACACACTGCTATCTTCAGTGCAGTTGCTTGGTTCACAGGTATTAGCATATATAATTAGTCAGAGTGAGAATACTACCAATTAACTGCTAGTTTCAAAAACCTGCTGATGTTTCTCAGGATCACTGCCTTGTCCATCTTGTGTGTACAAATGTATGGCTTTGTCCCTGCCGAATGTGTCTTTAGATAGCCTTGTCCTGGTGGTATTTTTCAATAGCCACTAACCTTGCCTGGTACAGTATGGGGGTCGTAAATTGGCATGGAAATTTAAAGCAGGTTCTTGTTGGTGCACAGCCCAAATTAATTATATATGGGGACGGTAGGTTTTCATCTTCAGCTGTCTCTGATGCAGCTTATACGAAATAATTGTTGTTCTGTTAACTGAATCCCACACTGTAATTGCAAAAAAAAAAAAAAAAAGGCTGCAACTGTTTTGTTGACATTCTGAATGCTTCTAAGTAAATACAATTTTTTTATTAGTATTGTTGTCCTTTTCATAGGTCTGAAACTTCTTGAAAGGAAGTCTTTTGTTTGTGCCCATTTTGAATCACATGAATTATCACATGTTTATCTTTTCATATAGTTAGTGGATCTGAAGCTTCTGTCTACACACCCTGCATACCGTGATGGGGTAATAAAAGTCAAATTGCAAACATTTTCATCCATAAAGCTCTAAAATCTCACTTATTGATAAAAAAATTTCACATACCCCTTTGTAAAGAGTAATTAGTTCTGTTCATAGATAGCATGAGGTTATTAGAATCAAGCAATCTGAAAGTCTGTCCTTGAAGGACTGATAGAGAATATATCCCCAAAAGTGTGAGCTTAAAATGCAGGACTCCAATTTTTGGTTAGCATTCACAGTGAAGGCAGCAAAAGTGCTGGCTGTGTATGCCTTTACCCATTTATCTATGGACTGCTCAGGAAACTTGACTCGTTAAAGTTTTATTAAAGTTAGGCCACAAATTAGAAAAGGATAGATTTTCTATATTGGGGTCTCCCATTTAGACAGAAAAAAAAACATGAGTTTCACATCTTAAGTATGAATTACCCAATTTATTTGAGTTTTCCTCTACAAAACTATTAGAGTTATGTTTGTCTGCTTAGCAGTTTAAGGAAAAATTTGGGTATTTTGTGGGCTTTGAGATTATCACTCTTAAAATGCCAGTGTTTTTTTTTATTATTA
>NW_004524604.1:18784773-18786423 GCF_000260255.1 Octodon degus | reverse complement strand
AAAAAAAAAAAAAAGACTAATAAAACTAAAATTATTTAAAAACCTAAATCACCTTATGTTACAAGCAACAACAGAATAATGTGCTTAAAAACATTAAGTTTCACAAATAGTAACTTTATAATAAAAGTAAAATTATCCAGAGAAAAAATATAGAAAAAAAATCTCATTCATAGAGCTCATATGTGAAATAACTACGTAAAAAATAAATTAAAACTTATCTAAGAAATCTTACCAACATTTACATCTGTAAGTATTCGGTCAATGAACTGACACAGTATTTGTCTTGGCTTCTGTACAACGGTATTATATTCCTCTGGAGTGGCACTAAAAATATAAAGAAGTTTTAATCCTTAAGGTGACTCATAATTTCACTTGTAAAAAATTCCCTGAAGTTGAATTTATCAAATGTGTTTAGGTTCAGCGCATTTATAATAGTCTGCTTAAAAAATGAAAACTAAGTCTACATATATATTATAAACTGAGGAGGGGGGCGAAGGAAGGAAGTAAGGAAGGGAAGGAAGGACGCAGGGACGGAGAAAAGGAAAGAAAGGGAGGGAAAGAGAAAAAAATGTTACATTGCACCATAAGAATTCTATCTATGGCACAAAATGTACCTATGGAATCTAGACCTGCACTGCTCAAAATGGTAGCCATTAGATACATGAAGCTATTCAGGATCTACAATGAAGTTAGTCTAGGGCTGGTCAGATAGCTCAGCAGACTAAAAGCACCTGCTCAGGCAGGTGTAGCAACAGGGGTTGGATCCCTGCTGCACCGCTGCCCCCTCCTGGCCGCAATCCCCCCCTTGCCAGCCCTGCTCCCAGGGCGTGCCTGTAATCCCAGCACTTGGGAGGCTGTAAACAGGTGGACCACTCCAAGTCTAATCTAGTAGTGAGACCCTGAACACCCTGTAGACCCTTCCCTAAAATATAAAAAAGATAAAATAAAATAAAATAATTACACAAGTGGCTTCCATTGTATTTCCATTAGAAATACCCATCTAGACTTCTGGAACAATCTACATACAACACAATTTATTCAACACATAAATTCTAAGGGAACTAAAAACTTCAAGTTTTATCAACTAATTTTAATGCATGATCCTAGACTAAATTCTGATTCCACATAAAAATTGACAACTAGCAAAAGCTGAGCTCACACTAGATCTATCTGATGTTATTAAGAAGTTATTATTTTTAGGTATAATCATGGTCTGGTAGACTGTTTTATCAGTGTTTTTCCTTTATAAATACTAACATTAATGGATGAAATGATCTTTGAAATTTGCTTCAAAGTAATCTGCATTGATATGAAAAAGTCCATGAATTGATCATTATTAGGTGATGGGTGAATCAATACAGTATTTTTTCTTATTTTATTATGTTTGAAATTTGCCACAATAAAAGGTTAAAAAAAGTTTTAAAAAACACATTTACAGTATTTAGTTTTAAAACCAATTAAGAAACAATAGCAAGGAGGAGAAATATAATTAAGTATTATGCCCTGGAATCCTGAATGACTTCAACTTGACCTCCAAAAGGCCAGAAGTGGTAGTGCACACCTGTAATCTCAGTACCCAAAAGTAGACAATATAGTGAATTCAAGGCCAGCTTGAACCACACAGCAAGACCTTGTCTCAAAAAAAAAAAA
>NW_004524604.1:18771029-18775534 GCF_000260255.1 Octodon degus | reverse complement strand
GGCCAGCTCAGCCCACCAGGGGGTGGGGCTGGCTGGCATGTGGTGCTGGGGGATTGAACTGCAGTCCCTGTGCTTTGCTGAGCTTGTTCTAAGTAGGTGCTTTAGACCACTGAGCCATCTCACCAGCCCCATGCCAGTGTTTTAAAACAGGGTTTTTGTGATTTTACATGCTTTTGTGATAGAACGCTGTTTTGTTATATAATTTTAACTTGGATTCTTTCCATTTGCATTTGTTTATGTAATTTCAGGAGGAATACTGAATATCTGAGTCCTGGATACTAATAAACTAATTGCAGAGGTTTTAAATATAAAAAAAAAGTAGTAAGAAGGAAATTTATAGCAATGAATACCCATATCAGGAAAATAGAGCAAGCACAAGTAAAAAACTTAATGGTGAACCTCAAACTTCTAGGAAAAAAAAAGAACAAGCTAAGCCAAAAGCTCATACAAGGGAGGAAATTATAAAGAGCAGAGCAGAAATGAACACATTAGAGACTAGAAAAACAATACAAAGTATGAATGAACAGTTGGTTCTTTGAAAGATTAAATAAAATGGACAACCCCTTATTAAAAAAAGGCAAGAAAAGACTGAAATCCACACAACTAGGAATGAAAAGAGTAAAATCACAACAGAGCCTGCAGAAATTCAGAAGATCATCTATACCTACTGTTAGGTCCTCCACACTGGACCCATGGAGTTTGAAGAGAAAACTCAGAGAAATCGTTCAAACAAGAAAGCCCCTCACTTGACCTGAGAGACTAAAACAACCGCTTATCAAGTTAGTTCCCAGGTTTACAAGAAACCCTGTTAGTCTGTAGAATGAATCTTCGTAAGTCAGCAAAATGCTACTGTCATACTTATTCCAGGTGCTTCCCACCAGAGGCACTGGCCCGAGAAAATTAAAATTTTCCATTTCCCTTGATGAGACCTCCAAGCCTTCCCATGCTTAAACTGCTGTATAAATCAAAATCATGTTCTCTCCTTTTATTCATGGCCTTCTTGCTCTTGGTCAGGCTGCACTAGGTCTGAAATAAAGATACTGCTGTTCACTTCAGTCCTACCTGTCCTAGTGGTGTCAGTCACTCCTTGGAGTCTAGCTTGACACCTACTTCAAAAAGTTATATTCTTTTTTTTTTTGTGGAACTGGGGAATGAACTCAGGCCCGGGTCCTGACAGATTCACTGGTGAATTCTACAAGAAATTTAGAAGACTTAACACCCCTACTTCTCAAACCCTTTAATGAAATTGAAAGGAAAGCCATTAGCCCAAATTCATTCCTGGAAGCAAGCATAATCTTGATAACAAAACCAAAGAAGGACCCAACTAAGAAAGAGACTCATGAGCCAATCTCCCTAATGAACATAGATGCAAAATTCCTCAACAAGATACTGGCAAATAAAATGCAGCAAATCATCAAAACAATTATACACAACAATGGATGCACCCCATGGATGCAGGAATAGTTAAACATAGGTAAATCACTACATGTAGGTAAATCAATAAATGGAACACACCACATCAACAGAGCCAAAGACAAAAACCATATGATCACATCAATAGAAGCAGAAAGGGGCTGGGGAGATGTCTCAGTAGAGTAAGCACTTGCCTGGCAAGCGCAAGGGCCTGAGTTCAATCCTCTGTTCAAAAAAAAGATGCAGTACCACTAAGAAGAATGTATGCGGTGTGTTGGTTGTTGAAACTGTCCTACCGATTTGATTTGAAAATGTCTCATTGCTGTTTATTAATAAAATTATATATAAAAAAAAGATGCAGAAAAAGCATCTGACAAAGTCGAACACCCATTCATGGTAAAACACCCTATAGAAAATTGGAGTACATGATCTTTATTTGAATCCAATGAAAAGCCATTTAGGACAAACCAACAGCCAACATAATACTAAACAAGACAAAAACTGAAAGTTTCACTCTAAAATCAGGAACAAGACAATGATGTCCACTGTCTCCACTCTTAAGTCAACACAGTCCTGGAAATTTTAGCCAGAGTAATTAGACAAGAAAAAGAAATAAAAGTAATAATGATAAGAAAGGAAGAAGTTAAATTAACATTATTTGTGGATGACATGATACTCTACATAGCAGACACCAAACATTATACTAAAAAAAACTACTAGATCTAATAAACAATTCAGGGCCTGCAAGATAGCTCAGCAGACTAAGTGCCTACTTAGGCAAGTGCAGGGACCAGGCTGCACCAGCCCCAACCCAGGGCACACTGAGCCAGCCACCACTAAGACCGGGCATGGTGGCACACATCTGTAATTCCAGCACTGAGGAGGTTGAAAACAGAAGGATCACTATGAGTACAAGCTGCATAGTGAGCCCCTGCACCAAATACATAAATTAAAATAATAATAATAAATTCAGCAGCACAACTAGATACAAAGCAAACACTTAAAATTATCAATAGCATTTCTGTACCTGAACAACAAACTCACTGAGAAAGAAATTCACTGAGAAATTAAGGAATCAACACCTTTCACAATAGCATCCAAAAAAATAAAATGAAATACCTGAGAATTAATCTAACGAAGGATGTAAAAGATCTCTACATTGAAAAGTACAGTACTCTTGAGACATGAAATTGAAGCAGATATCAGAAAATGGAAAATATCCCTTGCTTTTGGGTAGGAAGAACCAAGACAGTGAAAATGGCCATACTTCTAAAACTGTTATACAGATTTAATGGATGGAATCCAATCAAAATTCCAATAGTATATCTCACAGAATTAGAGAAAGCAATCCTAAAATTCATTTGGAACCAGAAGAGACCTACAAATAGCAAAGGCAGTTCTGAGCAACAAAGGCAAGGCAGGGGGGCATTACAATCCCTGACTTGAAATTATACTCTACAGCTATGGTGATAAAAACGGGCAAAAAAAAAAAAAAAACAGGCAAAAAAAAAAAAAAAAAATACACCCAAAAATCAATGGAACAGACTAGAAGATGCAGAAACAACTCCAGGCATAGCCACCTTTTCTTTGACAAAGGGGTCAAACACATTCACTGGAAGAAAGCCTCTCTAATAAATGATACTGGAAAAACTGGCTCTGCACATGCCAAAGATTAAAACTGGACCCATATCTTTCACCATGTACTAAACTAAATTTGAAATGGATCAAAGATCTAATATTAAGGCAGAAACATTAGATCTTCTGGAGGATAGAATAGTTTTAAAACTCTTAAAGACACTGGTATAGGCAAAGACTTTATGAATAAAACCCTAATTGCACAGGAACTACCACAAAGAGTCAGCAACTTGGATCTGATCTCATTAAAAAGCTTCTGCACACAAGAGAAACCACCAACAGAATGAAGAGACAACCCATAATGTGGGGAAAAATGCTTGCCAACTTCTCTTCAGACAAAGGATTACTATCAAGAACATACAAAGAACTACAAAAAAAAAACCTCCCAAATTTAAAGACCCAATCCAAAAATGGGCCTTTGAGATGAATACACACTTCTCAGATGAAAAAAATACAAACAGCAAAAAAAAAAAAAAAAAAGAAAGAAATGAAAAACTGTTCAACATCACTGGTATTCAAAAGATGCAAATTAAAACACTGAGATTCCATTTCACCCTGGAAAGAACGGTTATTGTGAAATCCAGGGGCTAGGGAGAAAAAGGAATCCTTCACCTCTGTTAATGAGAACACAGACTGGTGCAAACACTATGAAAATCAGTATGGAAATTACTCAAAAAATTAAGATTGGAAGTCCCATTTCATACGGCCAGCTATTCCTCTTCTGGCTATCTTCTTAGAAGAATTAAAAACATCATACTCCAATGATATATGTGCACCCATATTTATAGCAGCACTTTTTTTGGTATTTAGTACAGAGTTTACAGGGTAGATCAGACTTACAGTGATTCTCCTGTTTTCAGCCTCCCAAGCGCTGGGATCACAGGTGCGGGCTTCCATGCTCAGTCTCAATAGCTGTCTCAGTGCACCCCAGGGGCAGGGCCAGCACCTAACCGGATCGCTCTGCCTAAGCAGGCACTTTAGTCTGCTGAGCTATCTGGCTGGCCTCATGATTTGTAATAGCTAGGTCTTAGAAACAACCCAAATGCCCATCAAGTGAGGAACGGATATAAAAAAAGATGTGGTCTTTTTATATAATGGAGTATTTATGGAGCCATAAAGAAGGATAAGGACCGAGGAGATGGCTCAGTAGAATAAGCACTTGCCTGGCAAGCGCAAGGGCCTGAATTCAATCCCTGGTTCCGTCAAGAAAAAAAAGACTAAAGAAGAATAAACTGGAGACCTTTAAAGGTAAATGGATGCAACTCAAAACTATACGCATAAGTTAAACAA
The DNA here is from genome assembly GCF_000260255.1 of Octodon degus. Classification (NCBI taxonomy): domain Eukaryota; kingdom Metazoa; phylum Chordata; class Mammalia; order Rodentia; family Octodontidae; genus Octodon; species Octodon degus. The sequence continues at coordinate 18,771,196 of NW_004524604.1, read as the reverse complement.
ACCAGACACACACGTGCAAACACCCTATTGTCTCCCTAGTGTGAGAACCTGAAAGAGTAAATAAGATCCAAAATGTACAATATGTATTGTAAAATGGGAAGAAACTTCAAAAGGAAAGAGAAACTGGGTTGGGGGAATGAAGAAAAGGAAAGAAAAAAAATTATATA
>NW_004524604.1:18768440-18770929 GCF_000260255.1 Octodon degus | reverse complement strand
AATCAACACAGAAGAGAATACAAGAATTTAGTGGAAAATCTGTCCTGTAGATAATCACATAGTGATTCACATAACATACAATCAGGCAGTTATAGTCAACTAATATTCAATGAAGACCCATGATATGCCAGGCAACAAATCACAAGTTACAAATTAAGAAAATGAAAAACTAGTGGAGGAGATCGGGTAAGTCAGCCTAGTCCACTATTCAGGGTGGAATATAAATCCACTCACCAAAACAGAGGAGTACAGGTATAGAGAGGAAAAACCAAAACAGCTTTAAAAACAAGTTTAAGATTTCCAGGGAATAACTAAGAGCAATGTCCAAAACAGAGTTGAAATTAGTTGTAAATCAAAAAAAAATTTCTAACCTAGAGATGGAAACTGTCATTATTATATAAGACCTAGCAAACAAGTTTAAAAATGTGGTCCATTATCCCAATCCACAGGTAGTAAATTAGGAATACTGAATCTAATTTGGATTTGAGACTGATACAGAGGTTAAACAACCCATCTAAGATCACACAGTAAAAGGGAAAACCTGTAATATAAAGGCAATTATAAGTCAATATAAGAAAGCCAGAAAAGAAACTAGAGAAACCAAAAAGGAAAATGGGAAAGAAGATCCGAGAAACAGTAAGAAAAGCCATGAATTTGATTCTAGAGGCCTAAAAGGTTAGGATTTCAAGAAGGGAACAATCAACAGGACCAAATTAATCCTTCAAAATACCCTTTGGATTTTTTTTTTTTTTTTTTTTTTTTAGGAATAAGGGATTGAACTCAGGCCCTTGTGCTTGCCAGGGAAGCGCTTATTTCACTGAGCCATCTCCCCGGCCCCTGGATTTCTTTTTGGTAAAATATAAATTATATAAAACACTATCTTATTATTAAGTGCATAGTTTCATAGTGTTAGGTACTTTCACTGTAACCATTAGCATCATCTTTCTCTAGAACTTCTCTTCCCAAGCCATAACTCTATACCCAATCAACCATAACTTTTCATTTTTCTCTCCTCCTATCCTTTGATAACCTTCCTCACACTTTGTCTCCATGAATTTGATTACTTTAGGTACTTAAGTGGAATGTTACAATGTCTGTCTTTTAGTAACTGACATTTCACTTAGCATAATGTCTTCAAAGTTTACCTATTTTTTAGAACATTAGACTTTCCTTCACTTATAAGGCTAAACAATATTCCAGTCTATGTATGCGTATCACCTTTTGCTTATCCATTTTTCTGTAGATCAACACTTGAGCAGTTTCCTCACTTTAGGTATTATGAATAATGCTGCTTATATTAACATGAACGTAAAAATATCTGCTTAAGTCCTTGCTTTCAACTTTTCGGGGTATATACCAATTAGTGGGATTTCTAGAACATAAGGTAATTCTATTTATTTTGTTTTGTTTTTGGTGGAATTCCTACACGATTTTTCACAATGCTGTTACACCATTTTACATCTCCACTAGAAGTGCACAATGCTTCCACTTTCGCCATATTCTTACCAACACTTTTATATTTTTAAAAATATAATAGCTATTCTAATTGGTGTGGAGTGCTATCTCTGCATCTTCCTGATGATTATGCAATCAAGCATGCATCCTTCCCTGTGGTAACTGATCATCTCTGGAGATATGATTGTTCAAGTCCTTTGTTTTGTTACTGAGCTATAGGAGTTTTCATATATTCTGGATAGTTATCAGATATATCTGTGGACTACAGATATAAATTAGAATAGGGGCTGGGGAGATGGCTCAGTGGAATAAGTGCTTCCCTGGCAAGTGCAAGGGTCTGAGTTCAATCCCTGGTTCTGGAAAAAAAAAAAAAAAAATTCAAATTGCCAGATATAAATTAGGAGTTATGAGATGATATAATGGTGATTCTAACATCACCATTGCCATCATATTTTCTTCACAAGTCTGAAACAGGTAACACAGATATTTAAAGCTTTCTGTCTAGATAAGATTACTATGTAAGAGGGCCAAGGGCATCAACCAGCTACAATGAAAGAAAGAACAACTTCTAGATTCTTGGTTTGGGCTGGCCAAATAGCTCAGAGGATTAAAAGCGCCTTGCCATGCCGGCTCCGCCCCCGGGGCTGGCTGGGCGTGGCGGCACACACCGGTAATTCCAGCTTTTGGGAGGCTGTACACAGGCAGATCACTAGAGTCCAATCTATGCAGTGAGGCCCTGTATACCCTGTAGACCCTTCCCTAAAATATAAAAAAAAAAAGATTTCTGGATTCCTGGTTTGGATAAATAAGCAAAGGATACTGTTTACTAACACATTAATGGAAGAAATTTTTTTTTAAAAATTTAAGGGGTCACAATGCTATTATGGGCTACTGGACTCTTTTAGAATATTTTGCTGAGTTTACACACCTATAATATTCAATAATGGAACTTAGAAAAAATGGGGTATATAGATTAATGTCCATTTTATATCTGTGTATTCAAAGTGGTTGGGATAGATATATAGTTACATTCT
>NW_004524604.1:18766714-18768300 GCF_000260255.1 Octodon degus | reverse complement strand
AGGACCCTGCACTTGCTAGGCAGTCTATTACACTGCTGAGCTCATCTCCCGAGCCTTCTCTTAATTCACTAAAAAGAAAAAAGTTTGTGATAATACTGTTTGGACAACTAAATATGCCGATATCTAGTACTGAGAAACTAAAGATAACAACAGGCAATGTACTAATCATTGTCACCTTCCTACAGTATTGTTCTGGAATTTTTTTATTAGAACAAAACAAAACTTCATGTCAAAGAGAAATTAGAGACTGGGAGTGGTGGCACAGGCCTGTAATCCCAGCTCTTGGGAGGCTGTAAACAGGCGAAACACTGTGAGTCCAATCTAGTAGTGAGACCCTGAACACCCTGTAGGCCCTTCCCTAAAAAATGAGCTGTTTTCTCCCCGCATGGGCAGTGTTGGGATAAAACGTGAGCCATGCACATAGAAACTGCCTTGAATCTGAGGAATCAGGCTTTCTGGAGGCGACTGAGGGCACAGAGGGGACAGAAAGGGAACAGAACAGCTTCTCCGCACGAGGCAAAACCTCCAGCTCGGAGCGAGCTCCCGCGCGCTCGGTGAGGCGGGGCTGGCAGGCAGCTCCCTGCGGGGCAGCCCCTCCCGGGTCCGTGACGGCCCGCGCTCTAGCTCTCCGCCGCTCCGAAGCGCGCGAATTCCACTGGGCTGGGGGAGGGGCAGGAACCGCCCCCGGCGTTGGAAGATGACTTGGGACCCAAGACCCGGGGACTGGCCCTACCTGCCCAACTCCCGCAGAGCGGGGATCATGGAGGCCAGTTCCAGGCCATGTTCGCCCATGCTGATGCTGCGCCAGAGTCTCCGCACCCACTCAGCCACGCGGTCCGGGCCTCTCCACAGCTACCTCCGGAGCGACTGGTGGGAGCCCGATGGGGCCTCGCGGGGCCCAAAACTCCTCCCGGAAACGCTGGGCGGCTTCTGAGGCCGCACTTCTTTTCTGCTTCGGGCGGAGAGGAAGCCGGGAAGCTGTAGGGGGCGGGGTGCGCGCGCTGGGGCGTGCGCCGGCGCGCGCTGGAGTAGTTTTGGTTTTGAGCGGGTAATTTTGTGATCCGATGGTCGCTCAGCTGGTCGCTTCTGGGATGCTGGGCTTAGCAGCACGTATTTGGATACCAAAACAGCTTGGCTACCAGTCTAGATGCCTTAGTTTGACAAATGTGAGAACAGACAATTCAACAATTAAAGGCCCAGACTAGAGCCCAGGTTTATAAGCCCACATATTTTAAATATTGCTCATCTATACTGAGAGATACCGGGCAAAGTGGAATTCTTTTTTAAATTTTTTTTATTTTTTTAATTTTATTGAGAAACAAATATCAATGAGACACTTTCCAAGCTGATTAATAGGACATTTTCAATAATTAATACATTGCACATTGTTATCTTCTCAGCGGTCATCCACAGCCCAAGAAGCAGCCAGGACATCCCGCCCAAACACTACTGCTACAAATTCTTCCTCTCACTGAACCAAGCGAAAGCAGCAGTGAATCTATCCTAGCTATTCTGTATATACAATACAAGATGGTCCTTCCTCTGTATCCCCCCTCTCCAGTTCAGTCCTGTCAGAGATGGGTATT
>NW_004524604.1:18763822-18766614 GCF_000260255.1 Octodon degus | reverse complement strand
AAAAAAAAAATTTAAGGGGTCAAAAGATACAGTTTGGTGCTTGCTTAGGTAAGTGCAGGGGCCAGGGTTTGATCCCTGACTCCCCATGTCATGCCGGCCTGGACCCCACTGAGCCAGGGATGGAGTCCACGTGTGGTAGCACGCACCTACTATCTCAGCACTAGGGAGGCAGAAATCAGGGGGATCACTACGAGTCTGGGCTGTGTAGTGACAGCTTGCACAAAAAAAAAAACCTAAAAGAAATATAGTTTGGAGGTATAACACAAGCTTACCATGCATGAGGGTCTATGTTTAATCCCTAACACCAAAATAATTAAATTTTAATTTTAAAAAAATGGTGAGGGTTGATGTGGAGAATCTGCATTGGATATACTGACACCGAATTAGATAAGGGACACCCAGTAAAAATATCAGTACACAGTTATTGTGTGTACATATATAAATATATAACAATGTTGTATAAGACATATGGTTTAGAAAAATGAATTTGGATTATCAAACTACATTTTGGAGTGAAAGGTAAGAGAAAAAGATCACCTAAAAAGACTTTACAAAGTAAAGACTACAAGTAGAAAAAAAAAAAATCAACAATGAAATATTAGAACTGAACCAAACTAGTTTTGTTTTTTTTTGTTTGTTTGTTTTTTGGTACTGGGATCGAACTCAGGACACTGCACTTGCAAGGCAGACATTTATGCCACTGAACTTTCTCCCCAGCCCCAAACTTTTGAACTAATGGATTTCCTAGATGTATACAGTGTTCTACCCCACAATATTAGAATACATATTCTTCACTGCTGCACATGGGACATTCTCCAAAATAAACCGCATACTAGCTCATAGAGCACACTTACATGATGCAAAGGAATTAAAATTATCTCATATATCAGAACATAGGACAATGAAACTGGAAATTGATGGCAAAATACAAGAACTTCATAAACACATGGAAATCAAATAGCACCCTCCTAAACAACCAATTGTAGAAATGACAGTTTCTACAATTAAATGAGAATGACAATATAACATATCAGAAGTTATGAGACATAATGAAAGAAGTCGTGACAGCCACTGCAGTACAGAGTTCCACAGAGACAGCACTGGGGCAAGTGAGAACTGGACGGGCACTTGGCGACTCTGTACCTTGCTGAGGAAAACAAGTAAACATGGGCAAAGGGTATCCTAAGAAGCCGAGAGGCAAGATGTCATCATATGCATTCTTTGTGCAAACTTGCTGAGAGGAGCACAAGAAGAAGCACCCAGATGCTTCCATTATCTTCTCAGAGTTTTCTAAGAAGTGCTCAGAGAGGTGGAAGACCATGTCTGCTAAAGAAAAAGGAAAATGTGAAGATATGGAAAAGGCAGACAAGGCTCGTTATGAAAGAGAAACGAAAACTTGTATTCCTCCTAAAGGAGAAACAAAAAAGAAGTTCAAGGATCTTCAGCTTTCTTCTTGTTCTGTTCTGCTATCACCCAAAAATCAAAGAAGAACATCCTGGCCTCTCCATTGGTGATATTGCAAAGAAACTTAGGGAAATGTAGGATAATACTACAGCAGATAATAAGCAGCCATATGAGAAGGCTTGTCTATAAAGCATTTAACCCCCCTGTACACAACTCACTGCTTTTGAAGAAAAAAAAAACAAAACTGAAATGTAAGGCTGTGTAAGATTTGTTTTTAAACTATATAGTGTCTTTTTTTAAAATATAGTTAACACACTGCCGAATGTGTCTTTAACTTTTTTTCCTTTGGAATTTTTAATAAATTTTATTGAACGTATGGTTTGGGCAAACAATTTTAACTTTTATTGTTGTCATATTTCATATATGATAAAATTAAATTATAAGTCATACAACTGATCCCTGACTCCCCATGTCATGCCGGCCTGGACCCCACTGAGCCAGGGATGGAGTCCACGTGTGTGGACTGAATAAAAAATTCATTATACAAAGTCTATTAGACACCTAAATACAATCTGGATTTGAAAATGAAATCATGTATACAGTTGTATTCCTAAGTGTGTCAAATACAAAGTTGTACAGCAACGAGACTCCTGAAGGGGCAAATCTAGGTACCAACAAAGACACTTTTCCGAATTTCCATGTTTCACCAAGCATCAAAGACCACTAATCTTTTAGTTCTTTTCTTGTACATTATTCTATATCTACATTCTCTACATCTGATTGGATTCCTGCATTTTAATTTCACTTTCTGTATGCCATTCTCCACAGATATATATCATTGGCTGCTGCTTTGGGGGTTGAACGTCCTGCTAAGTGACCATTAGTGTCTGATGTAAGCAACACTGAGAAGGTTCCCACTTTGGCGTTTCAATTTTTTTCTTTAATTTAATTTTATTTTATTGAGAAACAAGTATCAATGAGACACTTTCCAAGCTGATTAATAGAACATTTTCAATAATTAATACCTTGTACATTGTTATCTTCTTAGTGGTTATCCATACTACAAGAAGCAGACAGGATATCCCGTCCAAACACCATTAATACAAATCTTTCTTCTCATTGAATTAAGTGAAAGTAGCCATATATCTATCCTAACTATTCTGTATATACAAATACAAAATGGTCCTTCCTTTGTATCCCCTTTTTTTGCTTAGTGCTGTCACAGATAGATATTTTTTTTTTGACATCAGTTATTTTATTTTAAAGAAAAAAAAATAAAAACAATGGTAAAAAAAATCTCAAAACAAGATTTTAGGAGAGTAACAATGGTTAGTACATTGTGTATTGTTACTGCCAAAGTAGTTTCTCATATTACAAGATATAGGCAA
>NW_004524604.1:18733093-18750641 GCF_000260255.1 Octodon degus | reverse complement strand
AATTTGGGGCACAACTGAGTTACATGATGTTACAGTACGGGTTCTCCTATGTGCTCAGTCTTTACTGACCTTGAGAGGTTTAGGGCCAAAATGTTGGCTGACCTTGCAGCCCTTCCTTTTCTCTAATTTTTGATCTGCAAACTTAGGTTGTTAACCCTCCAGAAGGGAAGCTTATTATTACCCTGCAACATATGCAGTTCAGTTTACCCTATCTGTATAATTATTGAACATCTTAGGCATAACATGGAACAGGTATCCATCAAGTATTGATGTGTTGAAATTTAAGTCCTTACAGAATATGAAGGAAAAAAATTTAAAAATAGGAATAAACACATGTTTTTACACAGAAATTTAGAAATCTAACCATATATAGCACTGTAGCAGGACAGTCCTGTGACTTTTTTTCTTGTGTCTTTTTTTTTCATTTATTACTCATTAGAAAAAAAGAAAAACACAACACAAACAAACAAACCCTTTTACTTGTGAGACAGTATGGTAATAATTGGGATGTCATGACAAGAAGTATGTATCTAGAAGACCAGAATGACAGGCATTCCGAACTGGCATTCTTCTTGTCCTTTCCATTTCAGCATTTTTTTCAACTTGAAGTTACTCTCAAGTTTCACTATACTCTAACAATCTTTAACATTTACAACTGAATTGGATTTGATTTATTTCTCTCATTAAATCTGTAGTAGTGCCAATTGTGGTCATCTATAACTTATGATTTATTTATTTATTTATTTATTTTGTACCTGGGATTTAACTCAGGACCTTGAGCTTGCCAAGTAGGCGCTTAAGCCTCTGAGCTATCTCCCCAGCCCTATGATTTTTAAAATTATTTCAGCTTTAGATATCTTTTACCTCCCCCAAATTGTTTATTAGAAAGATGTGCACCATAAAATACTGTGAGCATATCAAAATTGTGTATTCAATCAGGTAAAGCCATACAGTATATCTACGTGTTCATGAGCATATGGGGACAGTTACCATACAGTATCAAAAAAATCTAGGTGATGGAATGACAACCAAGTACTGTATGATCCTGCTTCATGTGCCATCCCCCTTTGACTTCTAACAACTTTCCATCAGTGTTCCTTTTTCTCCAGGTTGTTTTGCTGACATTGTTGTAGGCAACTGAGTTAGATAGAAATAATGCAGTCAGAGAGGGCTGGGCCCTCAAGGAGACACCATGGAGGACGAGATACTTTGCAACTGTGAGAGAGATGAACACTCCCACTGTGGGCCAGACCTCAAGACTAAAGATTGAGGAAAAAAAAAATAAATAAATAAATAAAATAAAAAGACTAAAGATTGAACAAATGCTTACCTCCTTAAAGATAAGCATCCAGTTCTGCATTTGATTCCTAGCACCACCACACAGACATACATACAGACATACACATACCCCGCATACACATACATATACATACACATATATATGACTGGGAAGGGTATATATATATTGGGAAGGGTATATATATGTATATATATATATATATATATATATATATATATATATATATATATATATAGTTATGCCTCTTGAAAGAGAAAGAAAGGATGAAGTTTCATTTCAGCATAGCTACATGGGTTTAGTTTTAGTAGGATCTGAATTAACCATGATAAATTTAACATTTGTTGTATCTGAGTGGGTTTTATATGACTACTGCATTTGTAGCTGCATGGTTAGAATATCTCAAAATGTGTTAAAATGAGTATACTTTTAAAGTTTAAGGTATAAAGCATATATGAAAAATAGGTTAGTAACTCAAAAGTACTGAGTGTTAGCTACTATTTTTAGATTATAATGAGAAAAAATTATAAAAATAAGGTTATCTAGAAGGCAACAGCACAGTATCTAAAAAGCAGCTGAAACCTCCCAAACATTATGAACAATACAACCCTAGAAATCTAATTTAATTCAGAAGCCAATTTCATGCAAGGTACTGTTAGGAACTTTGTGACAGATACAAAGATGAAGAAGATAAAGTCAATTTCAAGTAATGTACAATTTGTGGATATAGAAAGAATATAGTAAGTACCCAGAAAATTAAAATACAAGCAAAATATGATGATTAACAGGCCAGGGAGATAGCTCAGCAGTCTAAGCACCTGCCTGGCAAGTGTAGGGATCCAGGTTTGATCCCAAACATCACAAGCCCTGCTGGCCTGCAACTTGCTGTCCACCAAGACTGGGTGTGGTGGTACATGCCTGTAATCTCAGTGCTGGGGAAGCTGAAAGAGGAGGATCACTATGAGTCCAAACTACATGGCAAGACCCTGTACCAAATACATTAAGATAAAATTAAATATGATCATTATGCCACAGAGATATAAACATCAGGCACTGGGAGGAAAAAAAAAAGAAGAAATTGTATAGGAGATGGATAAGGAGAAAATGTCAAGTAGGCACTTAAGCCTCAGCTATAATTTTTTTTAAGTTTATTTATTTAGTGTGTGTGTGTGTGTGTGTGTGTGTGTGTGTGTGTGGCCAGCTCAGCCCAGCTGGGGGCAGGGCTGGCTGGCATGTGCTGGGGGATTGAACCATGGTCCCTGTGCTTTGCTAAGCTTGTTCTAAGTAGGTGCTTTAGACCACTGAGCCATCTCACCAGCCCCCCTCAGCTATAATTTTAAAAATTATTTCAACTTTAGATATTTTTTACCTCCTCCAAATTGCTTATTAGAAAGATGGGCACCATAAGATACTGTGAGCATATCAAAATTGTGTATTCTGAGACTTGAAGAATGAGCAAGATTCAAAGAGAGAAGTATTGAGAGATCAATATATGTTAATTATTTTAATACATTTTAATTTTAATTAGTCTCAGTGCAAGCAATAAGTATTGGGAAGGACCAGTGAGTAGAGCATATTGGCACACACTTGTAATCCTAGTTCTTTGGGAGCGTAAGGCAGGGCTGTAAAATTGAGGCCACACTGGAGAATTTAACAAGAACCTGTCTCAAAGAACTGAAGAGGTGGTGATGTAGCAGACCCAACACTCAAAATGAGGAAAGGAGAGGTTTATTTAGCTCATAGTTACTGGAGGTTTCATAGTTCAAAACAGCCTGAATTAAGAAGCAAGACGTTGGAGCCTTATTTGCTCAGGAAATAGGGTCAGTACCTCTGTCTTCTTCAAACATCTCCTCTGTGCCCCGGGGCTGCCTAAATCACAGACACCGCTGCCCCACACTACAGGGTCTGGAGGAGTGGCTGGGGCGCTGCCTTATCCAGGATGATGGGCTCCACACCTCCAAGAGAGGCCGCAGCCCTGGGGGCGTGAAGAGCACTTGCTGCCAGTTAAACGGTTCACGCCTCTCTGGCCCCGCCCCTCGAGCCCCGCCCCGGTCCTCTGGCCCCGCCCCTCAAGCCACTTGCCTCTCCTCCAGCCCTGTCTGCCCCATGATTTACATGAGGCTTTGGGGGGACAACTAGACACAAACCATAACAGGTGGGGATGTAGCATAGTGCTCTCTGGGTTTAATTTCTCCTACAGCAAAATAAAAACGTGTGGGTGAGTGGGGAAGGCAGTGACTAGCTCAGTTTGACTGTTATTAGGGAAGGTGGCAGTATTCTGTCGGAGAAATTTATACTTCAGTAAGTGACGGGGAGAGGTACTGGAAGATTTAGTATTAAAAATTTGAATTTGTTGGAAATTGTAGGACAGAATAGAAGGAAGTAGCAGATCATTTAGAGAAATAAACATCTTTAGCAGTGTATCAATTAATGAGCAATTAATGTCATAGCTGCCAGCATTCCTGGATATCTTCGGCCAGGTACCCACAGATTTCTGTGCTCTGCCAAACTTTTTAGAAGAGTTTTTCAGCCATTCTGATGTTATTTTTTTCATAGCCCGCTCAGTCCTAAACATACCTATGCTCTGTCCTGTTCCCTGGTCCCTGACTTAATTGCTTCTCACCAGTCACCGATGACTTCCATACAGCTAAATCCAAATGATGTGGACCTATCCTTTCCTTTCTTAACTTTTCTCTAGCATTTGACAGGGTAGAGCGCTGTCTTCCTGGAAAGCTTTTTTTTTTTTTTTAATTAATTTGTCCTATGAGACTGTTGTTAGCATTACTTCCTTTGCCATTTCCTTAATTGTGGGCATTCCTCAGGATTGTAGCTTAGTTTAGTTTTTGTCCTCCCCTCCACCCAGCAGTCAGGATACAACCGGTGGCCTCACACATGCTAGCCAGTGCTACCATTGAGTATACCCCAGCTTCATTTTCACTCTTGGGTGACCTAATTCATTCCCAACAATTCAATTAACTTTCTACCTTTGTTGAAGTTTCTTTCTTTTTTTTTTTAAATGTATTTGGTACAGTGTCTCACTCCACAACTTGTACTGGTAGTGATCCTCCTCTTTTCAGCCTTCCCAGCACTGTGGTTACAGGTGTGTACCACCATGCCCGGTCTCTGTGGCTGGCTCAGTGTGCCCGGGGACGGGGCTGGCATGGCCCATGGTGCTGGGGATCAGACCCAGGTCCCTGAACTTGCCTAAGCAGCCACTTAGTCCACTGAGCTATCTCACCATCATTACTTTCCATCTTTTTCTCATTCCAAATTCACTGCTTTTGCTCTGATTTTGCTCCAAATTTGTATTTCATATTCTTATCTTTCTACTGATTTTTCCCCCTCAAATGTTTTCTGGCACTTTATTGCTTAAACTTTTATTCCAAGAATTTTCAAACATATACAAAAGTAAATAAATTGTAGGACTCCTTTGTGTCTATCGCCTATCAGCAGTTCTTAGCATGTGGTCAATTTTTGTTTTGTCTCTAATCACCCCCTCTAATTTCCCCCTTCCACAGATGGATTACTTTAAGGACAATCCCAGCAATCATACCAATGAATCTGTAAATATTTCAGTTTGTATCTTTAAAAGATAAGGAGTTGGTTCTGGCCCCTAAAAAAATCTATCCACTTTCCTCCATACCCGTTCCCACCATTCTGTTTCCAGTGCCTTATCATCTCTTGCTTCTATGTCTTCAACAGCATCTAGCTTGCGTCTCTGTAGGCTGGTTTTTCTCTCCAGTTCATTCTCCACACTGGGCTCTCTCCATTGCCTCCCCCCACCTTGCCTATGCAAACACCCTAGCATTTATCTACATCCCCATCTTTTTTTATTTTGTGACTGGGTCTGCCTTACTTGTCCAGCTTGCCCCTCAACTCACAACTGTCCTAAAAGCCTCCAGACAGCTGGGATTACAGGTGTGTACCACCATGCTCACCTCTTTTTCTCATCACTGGTTTTGTTGTTATTTTTAAAATATGTACCTTAATATGTGTTTTATTAGTTGCATATATACAATGTTTTAATATGCACAATATAAATCTGGACATAATTCAGTTGTTAATGGTTCCTATGTTCTTAGCCCTTCTTTCAGCATAGGGAAGGCTGATGCAGGAAGCAAAGAAGGTAGTATGAGTTTGTCCCAGTATCTTTGGTATTTCCTAAGCTTGGTATCCCAAATCAAGAGGCACCAAGCAATGTTACAGAAATTCCAGTGAGCCTTGTATGTCTAATTGGCCCCATTAATGATTAAACTATTTCCCAAAAAGTATCAGTAGGTGGCGCTTCAACCCTGTTGAGACGGATATGGACTTGGTTTACTGCCAGATGCCCAAAGTTCAAGGTGGCTTCTTGGGCAAGTTAAATTTTAATCATTGTTTTCCTTCATTTATGGTATTATGTTAGTTGGGATTTTACTCTTTAAGGTATATTATATAGAATACAGTAAAATATAAATCTTCAATGAGATTAAAAATACAAAATATTACAAATTCCTTTCTAGATTGGAATGGACTTTAATGGAAATCTCCTTTGTGTACACACACACACACACACACACACACACACACACTCACTCAAGAATTTGTGTTTTTAATAAGGTCTTAGACGATGCTGACACTGGCTGCAGTTACTGTACGTAGCAGATAGTGGAGCTTTTTCAAAACGAAATGTCATTATGTCATTTCCTTTCTTCAATAGCTGGCTTATATTAAATGTTTTCAAACCAAAAAAAAGTTAAAAGAGGGGCACAAGTCTGTTAGCTTTCTTTCTTTCTTTTTTCCTTTCTTTCTTTTGCAGAACTGGGGATTGAATTTAGGACCTTGCACTTGCCAGGCAAGTGCTTATTCTACTGAGCTATCTCCCCAGTCCTAGTTTTCATTTAGTAAAGAGTCAAATTATGGAAACTAGAACTATCAGCCAGCACTCTTATAATAAAACAACAAAAAAAGATCCAAAACAACCAAACTGCACTAATGCAATCATCCTATTCAGTAGAGAGCACTACAAAAAAATCCTTTATAAACCAGACCCCAGATCCCCGGCACCCCATGCTGTTCCAGCCCCACCCCCAGGCACACTAAATCAGCCACCAAGACTGGGCAATGGTGGCTCCAGCCTGTAATCACAGCACTGGGGAGGCTGAAAATAAGAGGATCATTACAAGTCTAAGCTGTGTAGTGAGACCTTGTACCAAATAAAACAGAACAAAAATAACAGACTCAAGGTTGGGCATGATGGTGTATACCCATAGTCCCAGCAGTCGGGAGACTGAGGGAGGAGGATCATTACAAGTTTGAGGGACTGGGGAGATGGCTCAGTAGAATAAGTGCTTGCCTGGCAAGCTCAAGGGCCTGGGTTCAATCCCTGGTTCCGCCAAAACCAAAACAAACGACAACAACAACAACAACAAAAATTGGTTTTTGTTTGAGACCAATGTAGGCTACAAAGTGAGCTCAAGGCCAGCCTGAACTGCTTAGTGGGACCCTGTCTCAAAAGACCAAAAACAAACAAAAAGCAGACCCCAACCTGCGTATGATGGTGCTTACCTATAATCCCATCACTCTGAGAAGCTGAGGCAGGAGGATCTGGAGTTCAATCCTGGCCTGGGCAATTTACCATCTTATCAAGAGCTTGTCTCAACATAAAAACTGTAAAATGGCTGAAAGTGTAACCCAGGTGCATGGCCCTGGGTTCAATTCTCAGAATGACACACACGTGAATTAGTTCTCAAGAAGTAACTTATAATATTTAAGAAACTTAAAATAAAGTCTTTTCTAAGATAGGTCACTTCTCATGCATTTGGAATATTTTTTCTAGTAATAAATTACTGTCATTTACATTATTAAATTCTGAAAAAAGACACTAAGAATATATAAAACGTATTGGAATAAGAATGATTATTTGCATTTGGAGGCATTATTTTATCTGTTAATATCCTCCAAGGAGCTCTGGAGGCAAACAAAACACAAAAAGAAAGGTTTCAGAGTTCTCTAACTCAAACAAGTGCCATAATCACCTGCCAAACTCCTTAAAACAGTTTTCTCAAAATCTTTCCCAAAGATTCTAATTTAATAAGAAAATTCAAACATTCACATTTTTAGAAACAAGTTCCAGGCTGGTGTGGCTGGTCACTGACTGCTTTGAGTCTACAAGGTATTAGAGTAGTGGTTCAAAATCTTGGTATCTATTGAAATTATGTGGATGGGAAGCTCTTTAAAAAGTGTCTGGGTAGATGGCCAAATAGCTCAGCGGATTAAAGTGCCTGCAAACAGGCTCAGGGGGAGGGGTTTCGATCCCTGGGTCTGCCATGCTGCTCCCCCACCCCAGGGCGCGCTGAGACAGCGATTGAGACTGGGTATGGTGGCTTGCGCCTGTAATCCCAGCTCTTGGGAGGCTGTAAGCAGGAGAATCACAAGTCGGATCTAGTGGTGAGACTCTGAACACCCTGTAGACCCTTCCCTAAAAAAAAAAAAAAAGTTTCTTTTCCCTGTATCATTGGGAGGTCTTCCACCAAGATCACTGGACGGAGTCATGCAATGATTAAAAAAAAAAAAAAAAAAAGAAGAGGTTTAGACCAGCAGGGTAGCTCAGTGGTAGAGCACTTGCCTAATATACACAAGGCTCTGAGCTAAACCCCTAGTACTGAAACAAAGGTTTTTTTTTTTTTTTTTCTTTTAAGGGACAGATATAATATACAGAAACTTTGAGATCTGTCTACTTCATCATTAGTATTTAAGAGTTTTCCCAAATTACCTGTAAGGTGGTTGCTAACTCTGAAAGGATCAGGACACTGTAAAATTAGGAATCTGCATTGTGATTGTTCCCATACAATTCAAATTTGAATCACAGTCTTATATAACTTACTGGAACCTAAATCATATTTGGAAACCTAGGCTTTTCAGGAAGGTACCTGAGAGTTGCTTAATCTGTGCATATTTTTCATTTACTATGTCATTGGCTAGTTCATTATTTTATTTATTTATTTATTTATTTATTTGGGAGCAAAGAGAGCAAGTTTATTTGGTGATTGCTGATGGTAGGCATCATCCAAGAGACCAGGTGGAATAGGTGCTGTGGCAAGGGAACCTAGAAGCTTCTGGGGCCACATACAAATCTCTCAACGGGCAAGGCACGGGTTCTGGGGAGTTGGAATGTCCTCAGCCATTCAGCATCATCCGGACAAGTTCTTCATAGTTGATAGAACCATAGCTGTCCTCATGCCCTGCCACCAGCATCTCCACTTCTTCCTCTGTCATCTTCTCACCCAGTGTGACTAGGACATGACGGATTTCAGCACCCATGACAGTACCATTCCCCTCTTTATCAAACACTCGAAGGCCTTCAACGTAGTCCTCATAGGTTCCCTGGTCCTTGTTCTTGGCCACAGTCTGCAGCATGGGCAGAAAGTGCTCAAAGTCCAATACCTTCACATTCATCTCATCACTCTTGGGGTTCCCCAGAACCTTGAGCACCTCGGCGTTGGTGGGGTTCTGGCCCAGGGCCCTCATCACGTCCCCACACTGACTGTACAGGATCTTGCCATCACCTGTTCTGTCAAACAGCTGGAAGGCCTCCTTGAACTCTGCCGTCTGGTCCTCGGTGAAGTCACATATCTTGACTGCCGAGCTCTGCCAGACCTGCAGTAATGGCCCATTATTTTATTATAAGCTAAATGTATCATAAATGGAAAATATATATATATTTGCGCTACCAGGGATTGAACTCAGGACCCTGCGCTTGCCAGGCAAGCACTTATTCTACTGAGCTAGCTCCCTGGCCCCTAAAATACATTTTTGGATAATCTGCAATCTCAGCCACACTCTACAGTGCTATTTGTTTTATAATTTGCCATCTGTTTCTGTTAGTGGTATAGTTTGGTTTTTTTTTTTTTTCAGATGAAGATGAAACATGTAGAGAATGTAATAAACTGTCTGGATCTTCCTTCTAGGCACTAAAGCCTTTTTTTTTTTTTTTTGGTGGCCGGCTCAGCCCACCCTGGGGGCGGGGCTGGTGCAGTATGTGGTGCCCTACAGTTCCACAGTTCCTGCACATTTGCCTAAGCAGGCACTTTAGACTGCTGAGCTATCTCGCCGGCCCCCTACAGCCATTATTTTTCTGCTACTGTCTGCTAGGCTTAATTCTAAGATAATTGCTCACTTTGATTTTCCACATGATAACTTTTATCTATTCTGAAACCTAGACCGTTCATTTAGTTTTTAATTTTAGTCATCAAAATTTAATATCCTACGGATATTAACATTTCCCAAAATATAATTAATGTTCTATACATATTACATCTCATGTTTCTTTGAAAATATTAATTACAATTTTCAAAATTTTTCTTCTGATTGTTTGCTAGCTCTTTTTTCTTTAATAATATTAGTAGTGGTAGAAATAGTGCCTCCCTCATGATAATTTTTCCCTAGTGTATGAGAGTGTGTTAGGTAACAAACTTTTATATTTTGAATCAGACAGTTAAGACTGGTCATTTTTAACTTTCTCTAAAGAAGATGACTTTTTATTTTTCCTTTCTGCAAGATCAGGTTAATATATATATCTTCATGTTATGTATTTGGTACAGGGTCTCACTATTGCAGCTTGGACCAGTAGTGATCCTCCTGTTTTCAGCCTCCCCAGCACTGGGATTATAGGCATGTGCCACCACACCGGGACCTGGTGTCTGGCTCAGCAGGCCTGAAGGCAGGGCCAGCGCAGCATGGGGTACCAGGGATCAAATCCTGGTCCCTGCACTTTCCTAAACAGGTGCTTAATCTACTGAGCTATCTCTCTGGCCCTATACCGTATTTTGAGTCTGAATTTCCTCATGAACTTGCTTTATCAACAGATCATAAGTGTACTTGAATTTTTTCTCTCCAACTGTGCTGGGGAATAATTTACACAAAAGAAATGTCATATATTTAAAAAGCAGAGCTGTATACACCTGTGAAATCATCATGATAATCAGCAAAGAAAAAATTTACAGTATCCCCAAAGACTTTCAGTCCTTTGCAATCCATCCTTTCCTCTACCCCTGGTTCCAGGAAATTATTGATTTGCTTTTTATCATTATAGGATAGATTTCATATAAATGGAATTAGATTACAGTGTATGTATTTTGTCTCTGGCTTCTGTTTAAACATAATGATTCTGAAACTTAACCATGTTGAGGCCTGTGTAGTTCTATTTTTAGCACTAAGTGGTATTTCCTTGTATAAATGTACTACAATTTGTTTCTTCACTCCTTTGATGGACAGAGTTACTTCCAGATTGGTGTTAATATGAAAGATACTGTTATGAACATTTGTGTGGAAGTCACCGTGTGAATACATTTTAATTTCTTGTGTATTATTATACATGCCTTGGGAGAGGAATACTGTGAATTGACCTGGGAATTTGGCTACATCCCAGCTCTTTTTATTTTGACACAGGGTCTTGCTAAATTGCCTAGGCTTGCTCTAAATTTGCCTCAAGTACCTAGGGCTGTAGGTCTGCACCTCTACAATGTTTATTTATTTATTTTTTTGTGGAACTGGGGATTTAACTCAGGCCCTTGCGCTTGCCAGGCAAGCGTTTAATTTTTTTTTTTTTTTGAGGCCCAAAGATGCCTTTAGGGCATTTCTGGTTTGCCATGACTATCTGGGTTCGAACCACAGAAGCCTAAGCTTGAGGGCTTTGTTTAAGCAATCACTTAAACAACTGAGCTATTGGGCAGGCACCCAAAGTGTTTAATTTTTTAAGACATATTTTGTACCATTTTGTGGCCAGTTACACACTCAAATTTTCTTGTGTCTCTGAGCTCAGATATAAATTACTAAACTTGCAAATTTCTGCAAGTGGAAGGTAGAGAGAAACCCTGATTGTTCCCCCATGGTCTGCCATTTTTTTTTTTTTTTAATGTATTTGGTACAGGATCTATTTACAGGGTATTCAGAGTCTCACTACGTAGAATAGACTCATAGTGATCCTCCTGTTTTCAGCCTCCCAAGCACTGGGATTACAGGCTCTGGCCACCATGCCCAGTCTTAGTTGCTGTCTCAGCGCACCCCGGGAGCAGGGCTGGTACAGCACACATGAACCATGGCTGGCTGCTGTGCTCTGCCTACACAAGCACTTTAGTCCCCTAAGCTATCTGGCTGGCCTGTTCCACCTTTTTTTTTTATTTAAAAATCATTTATTTATTTTGGTACAAGGTCTCACTCCGAAACTCAGACTCATAGTGATCCTCCTGTCTCAGCCTCCCCAGGGCTAGCATTACAGGCATCTGCCACGATGCCTGGTTTACGTGGCTGCTGCAGTGCTGGTGATTGAACCCAGGTCCTTGCGCTGCCAGGCAGGCGCTTAGACAGCCGGGCTATCTCTCCAGCCCAGGTCCACCTACTTTTGTATTTTAATCTCTCATCCGATTCTTTTGAATTCTTAATTTCAAACTTCTTTCCTCCTCCAGGCCTAGTGCTACCATCCCAAGGTGCGCCTATTCTGCCTTAAGTATTGTGCTAAGTGATACCTGGGACGCACAGGGGTTGGAGGTGAAAAGATAGCAAAACAGGGACCAGTCTGTTTCCTGAACTGAGCTGGGACATACGGCGCTGGGTCATGCTCAAAGTTTGTGAGAACTCTGGGAGCTGCGTTCCACTCAGTTCTTCAGGCTCACAGAAGAAACAGCCCTCCTTTGTGTAGGCGTTAGTTCTTTATTTGTTTTAAGCAGGTGTGACTGTTAAAACAAGAGGAAGTACTATGTGTAATCTCACATGGTGTGCGTGTGGAACAGATGCCTTTCCTTTTCACCTGTGATTTTCAAAGGGTAGTACCCCGACTACATAGTACCCCTGAGAACACACTACAAGTGTATGTGTCCTATCTCACTCCAGAATCTGATACACTCCGGATGGGGGATCTACTTAACAAACCTTCTGGGCGATTCCCACCCTCACTTAAATGCGAAGACCGTAGGTTTAAACGGCCATCTTAAAGCTTGGTGAACCGTGGAAGGCGGAGATAACGTTGCCATAGCACCCATCCATCTCCCCTCCACGCCTCAGCTGCGCGCACCTGCTACTCCCGGCGAAAGCACTCTTGGTTCCGCGTCTCGCAGGAGCCGCAGCCAAAACCCGGAAAGCGGATTCCGAGTGTGCGGCCGGGGTGCAGGCCGGGCATGCGCAGTGGCGCGAGCGCGGCGGCGGGGCGAGCGCGGAGGGGTGGCTGCAGAGTCGAGCGACGGCTCCTGGATCCGCGTTCGGAGCCGCAGGACCGCCACAGCAGGTACGCGGCGAGGAGATGCGGGAGTGGAGCCCGAAGGGAAGGCTGGCGGGACGGAGGACTGCAAAGCTTTACTTTGGGGTGCGGGCGGCTCTAGCGGGCGTCCCCGGAGCCCCAGGCGGCCCCGCGCGCTCCTGCGCAGGCGGAGCTGTGTCCTCGTCCGCAGGTGTTAGTTAGACCTGTGCGGTGTGCTGAGCTGCGTGCGTGAGCGCCGCGTTAGGGTAGCCGCTCCGAGATAGGCTTTTGTGAAGTTACCTGTTTGAACTTTGGTTAGGCTGCTGGTGAGACTTTCTGACCCGTCTGTTTGGCTTCACTTACTTTTGGTGCATAGGATCTGTAAGACCAGAATGCAGTCGCATCCATGCCTGCTGGGCTTGCTGCCTCTCCTGGAGCGCAGGGACCTCTGGATGCGGCAGAAGAAATGTCAAGTTTCAGCGAATTTCGGTGCCAAAAACTTTCCGCGTTTTCGCTGCATTTTCAAATAGACTTTACCAATATATATATATTATATTATATTATATTATATTATATTCTGTTAAATTAACCCTTACCTTTTAACTTTACTGTGCACTCCCTTCCTTTGGTACTTTTAAAAAAGATCTTTTAGATGAGTATTAGCGGGTTCTCCTTTACCCCTTTGTTTACTCTGGCATACTATGTAGTTTATATGGAGATAGTTACCAAGAGGCCGCGGTATTGGGTGTTTTTGTAAGAGGCTAAGGTAGTACTGCACAAATGTCTTGGAGAACGTGGGAACGAACCGTAAGCATAATTTCATTTCAGGAGGAACCTATTGAATTTCGTTTAGGTGGCGCACCCCCCCCCCCATCAGCTCTTCTTACTTTAAATTGAATTGTGTAGTGAAATTTTATAGGAAAGTGTTCAGTTTGCGATGAAAAAGCATACATAATAATAGTAAATTTAGGAAAAAGTGCATTCTCAGTTCAGAAAGAGAAACATGTAGGAAAGGAATCCCCTCCCCACTACGTGTCCCCGTGATGAATGTTTTAATGGCAGAAATAATATACAGTCGGTCCAGTTTGGGACTGTAGGGACCTTTGAGGTCAGCCAGTTCAATTGCTTCAGTTTACAAATGAGAAAACTGAGCTCAGTGGGGTTAGATGACTTGCTGCGGCTGCCCGAGCCCCTCCTTGGCAGAGCTGGGCCTGGGAACTAGGTTTTCTGATTTCAGGGATCATTTTATCCTTCCCCCCATCCTCTTCTCACCATATGATTAGATTGTTGAACTTTCTCTTTCTCTTTTCCTTTCTTTTGTAGTCTAGTTAAAGCAGAAAATTCATTGTTAACTTTCTTTCCAAGAAGATCTGGTCATTAAAGCCCCACCTGCCAATTTGCTGGTCTTGAAACCAAATCACCTTCTTTGGCAGAAATGCTTGTTTGCTTCCCGGGTCTGTTGAAGTCCTGCCCATGCTGCAAGGTGTGACATGCTCAAGTGGGACCTCTTCCTTGAAACCTTCCTTGACTGCTGCAGTGGGAAGCTGTTTTCCCACTTTATGACGCCACATGTCATTTCTGTTGCATGTACAGCTGGTATCCGCGTTGTGTATAGTATTCTCAAGTATATTTTAGCAAATAGCCCAGTTTTCTGACTGGTCAGGTTGTATAAATTCTTAACAGCTAAAGCTCATGACTTAAAGCATTCCACCTAGTACTAAATACAAAAATATGTTCTGGGCCACTTTGTGGGAGGGAAGACAATAGGAGAGGGATAGCTTTGTAAAGGGTTTGATGTGGATGTTCTGTAGTAAGGGGGAGGCTGCCTGACAGCTGTAGCAAGGGAGCAGGCAAGTCACACGGGCCAAACGAGGTGTTTCTGCGAATCTTATGTTTTGGTAAGAGATCATTGATTAGTTTAGGGAAGTGCTGGAGACAGGGATAGCAACATAAATAGGGGACAGTTGTGCAGGGCACAGATTAAACATGGAACTCATAGATGCAGAGTGGAAAGCACAGATTTAAAAAATGGCATGAAGTACCTGCCTGGCAAGCGCAAGGTCCTGAGTTTGATCCCTGGTGCTGCAAAACAACAACAACAACAACAGCAGCAGCAACAACAACAAGAAGCAGAAGCAGCAGCAGCAGCAGCACCACCACCACCACCACCACCACCACCACCATCGTTGGCAGCACCATTTAGTGAAAGAATAGGTGTAAGTGGAAGAAGAAAAGTTGTGTTGAAAATTAGGTTCAGGCTTGTTGTGTAGTGATGGGCTTGTAGTATACCTTATATAAGCCCCTTAAATTGGGAGATTACCTTTTCTTGGTTTCTTTTAGTTATTGATGTTACTGTCTCATTTCTCATCCTAGCTGATAAGCTCTTTGAGGGAAGATCTTTACACTGTGATCCTTTTAGAGTTAGGCATCCTGCTTTGTATTATCACATACTCAATGGTTATTTAATGAAAGAAAGAATTTTGGCTTGAGGAGGGCAGGCAGTTAGGAGCTTACAGCTATCCAGGCCATCCTCTTCTTGCAGAGGCACCAAAATATGCTTAAGTAAGCTGGTTAGTGGCATAGGCAGGGACTCTGCTCAAGTTTCTTCATTATTAGACTCATTAACTTTTACTGTTCAACATTATTGGTCCCAAGCAGGATACTACAGTTCAAAAGGTCCAGTGGATTCAGAGCCTTCAGAGAGTAATGAAAAGGGGAACTTTGCATGGATGCTGAGAGATTGTCTTTGTCACTGGAAGGGATGAGATGCAAAGAATGACTGGCAAATTTCACACTGAATCTACGGAGGCTGGCACGTGTATGTGAGCATGAGCATGAGGGTGTGTGGTTGGTGACCTGGGAATCTGCAGCTGGGAGGACTGAGGAAGAGTGCTGTGGAAAAGTCACTGAGAGTTTAGCTTATCCGAGGCAGAAGATCCACACTGGTCCAAAGGCCTTGGGCGGAGAGTGTACTCAGGACTTTCTGTATTATTGGATGGTGATAAGCCGTGGATTGCAGAGAGCACTACTGAGGGGTGCTGCTTATAACCTAGGAGTGAGGGAGGAAGAGTCAAGGGAGCAGATTGTGATCAAATGTCCTAGAAAAACAAGACAGAAGGCAAAGCTCTGACCCCCAAACAAATATTTGGAATATTTGTTTATGTGGAACAGATATTTCAAATAGGCATTTTTTAGATCAAAAGATTGCTGTTGGATGACCCCTCCTTCCAGTTGACACTCACACCTGATAGACCCCCTTCCCTATTTTTCACAGGCAGGTATGTTTGTCCTTATAAAAGTGTTAGTGAGATAACAGTTGAGGGAATAGATTGAGAGAGTATGACATGGTTAGCAGAAGAAAAGGGAGGTTTTGCCTGATTAATGCGAGATTATCTTTTGAAAATCCTGACATTAGTGGAAATTGATTAGACAAATGCAAAGTCAAGTAATATGTTGAAATTACTGTCTCATGTACTGTACTTTTAAAAAGGTCCAGCTTTTAAGCTGGGTATAATGGCGCATGCCTATAGTCCCAGCACTTGGGAGGATAAGGCAGGAGGATCACTACCAGTTCATGGTCAGCTTGAGCTATTCAGTGAGCTTAAGGCCGGCTTGAACGATATAATGAGGTCCTGTCTCAGAAAAAAAAAAAAAAAAAAAGTATTCAGATTTTAAATATTGGAATTTTCCAGGGCCTTGTATAAAATGATGGTACTGTACCCAAGAAGTAGGTACAGTAACATTGTATTTGTAATTAGCTTTATGGGATGTTTTCTGTTGATCAGACACTGTTAAACATTTTACAAGTAATGTGTTATTTCATCTTCATAACCCATCCTGTGAAGTAGGTGCAGTCATTACCCACATCTTCTAAATGAGAAAACTGAAGTTTCAGAGATAAAATCATCTGAGGTCAGACGGTTGACATGTGTTCAAGCCAAGATTTGACCCCAGGCTTGTCTGCCTTCAGGCTGTGAGAGCTCAACTAATCAAATAGCTTTGTCTGGGTCACTCTGGCAGATGCTTAAAGTGTCAAATTTTAGCTGGTGAAATTTCCAGCATTCTCTGAGGTAGACTTTAATCTGAGAGGCAAAACAACGATGACCAGCTCTTTAAAAATTCCAGTGAAGTCTCTTATCTCCTTTCCTCTGAAGCATTCCCAGCAAGAGAGGTAGTAGTCTTTTCTCCAGAAATACCATTAAGCTGTTTCCCATCTGTCCTGTGCTCTGTCAGAGTGGAGCTGGGTTGGGTGCAGCCTGGATTGGTGGTGATCACTGATGTGCTTAAGGATTGGGGATTGGGGCCGGGGTGGGAAGCTTGCCTTGTGTAGGATCATGGGATTCTACAGGTTAGTGAGGACTTTTTCTCCCCTGAGATGTGATTTTTTACTGGAAGCTCCTGGAATATCTGTGAGTTCTGAACTCTGAACTGTGGTCATAACTCCCAGGGAAGATCCACACCTGAACACATTTGCCAAGAATTTGCAAGATTGGAGAGTTCCAAGTCCCTGTGGTCTGGTTGGAAGTAGGCACAGCTATCTCAGGGACAGTGTCAGGTGCGAGACAAATACTTTAGAGGTTTTCCAAGCAGGCCCACTGGACTGCTGCATGGAGTGGGCTGTGAGAA
The DNA here is from genome assembly GCF_000260255.1 of Octodon degus. Taxonomy (NCBI): domain Eukaryota; kingdom Metazoa; phylum Chordata; class Mammalia; order Rodentia; family Octodontidae; genus Octodon; species Octodon degus. The sequence goes on along the minus strand of NW_004524604.1, from coordinate 18,733,506 downwards.
AATGTGCTCCCCTCCCTTCTCCTGATGAACGTAATCACACAGGTAGCTGGCCTTCTCCTTGAGGTCTCACAAAGGAACCCAGAGGAGCCTGTCCCTTCCTCTTTTGTGCTGCCAGAGTCCTTTACCTTGCTTGGTTTTACTTCACCTTCCCCTGAGTGGTTCTGGGTGTTCCCAAGGCCTGTGCTGTGGATAGGCAAAGAAGGACCAGGGGCTCCTGGCCTCTACGTTATGCAGGTCGACAACCAAAACTCACTCAGTCTGCTTCCCAGTTCCAAATCAACATTGCACTCTGGGGGCAGATAAAAATCAAGGCGAGAAAGGCCTTTGTGCTGGTACAGATTTATTAGTTATAAAATAGTTAATTTTTTGTTGCAATTTTTTTTTTACTATTGTCTTCCTTTTTTTTTTTTTTT
>NW_004524604.1:18730046-18731600 GCF_000260255.1 Octodon degus | reverse complement strand
GTGTGTGTGTGTGTGGCCAGCTCAGCCCACCAGGGGGCGGGGCTGGCTGGCATGTGGTGCTGGGGGATTGAACCGCGGTCCCTGATGCTTTACTAAGCTTGTTCTAAATAGGTGCTTTAGACCACTGAGCCATCTCTCCAGCCCGACTTTAAACTTTGTAACTGAGTTTTTCTGACTGAATTTTTGTAGCATTTCACAGTTATAAAGCTACAAGAATAGTTGGATAATAATTCATGTCACATCGTCATGCCTCCAAAAGACCCAAGCTGACCACACATAAAGAATGAGAAACTGTGTTTTTGGAACTAAGGTCAAATGTATAACTTAGTAAGGTAGAGGAAGGTGTGTGTGTGTGTGGGTTTCTTCATAATAAAAAAGCATGGTTGATTCAAAATACTGAAGGAAACCAGATTTACTCTATTCTTGAGAAACATAATAAAGTTGTAAAAGATTTTCAGAGAACAACTTTTTTAAAACATGAAAATGGACAAAAACTTCTTTAATTTTTTGGAGAATCAAGAAATACGAGATTTTAATGGTTTTGCCAAAGTGGAATTTGTGTTAACTTTGAGCTTAAGACATTGGCATAGTGTAGAAAGATCAGCATGTTAATTGTGCCTTGGACCAAGAGCTACTTGTTGCCCTTGCCCCTGAAAAATGATCCTATGGGGCCCTGTGCAGCCCCTGAGGAAGTCCACCCACAGAAATCAGTAATATAAAATCAAATGCATGTGTGGCAGTCAGTGTCTGAAAACTGAGGTTGGCCAAGCACTTTGCATGCCTTACGTAGCAAGTGTAGGGTACACTTCTGTGTGCACCCAGAGCTGGTATTCAGAATCTAATTAAATTTGGAAATAAAAGAAAGGCAAATTCACAACTGACTCATTTATGGTGAATAGCACAATTAGACTTTTTGTCTCAGTTCATTTTTTGTCATCTTAAATGGCCTCTTATATGACTGAATTGATTTTTTCCCCATTTTTTTGTCCTTGATGGTAAATATATACTTACTGTATACTGTCTATAACAAAAAGTCAGTGCCAACTAGAATTCTGAGGTTTGATAAGTGAATCTCTGCTGAGGGCTTTAATACTGTTCATCAATAATTTGGTGGAAAGACATTATCAAGTTAATGTTTATAACCTTTGTGGACCAATAAAAAATTCTTCAAAGACTTTTGCACTGTTTCACTGGAGAGCTTCTTGGAATTCTGTCCTTGGGAAGCCCCTTTTTCACCTTCCTCTTAGGTTTTTAAAAGTTGCCCATTTCTTGCAAAAGTTTCAGTATTTTTCGGTCAGGTTCCAGCTGTGAAAAACAACTCTCAAAAACTATATATAAGGGCCAGTCAAATAGCTCTGTGGATTAAAGACCCTGTAAGGAGGCGAAGGGGCTGGGGGTTTGATCCCTGGGCCTGCTGTGCCTGCCTGGCCTCCGGGGTTCACTGAGATGGCAGTTGAGACTGGGTGTGGTGGTGCGCGCCTGTAGTCCCAGCTCTTGGGAGGCTGTAAACAGGCAGATCACTATGAGTCTGATCTAGTAGTGAGACCCTGAACA
>NW_004524604.1:18720300-18729946 GCF_000260255.1 Octodon degus | reverse complement strand
GCAAAACGTCATGCAAATGAATTAATTCTGGAAAGAGAACAGTCACAGCAGTTTGCTTGATTCCTTTTCTTACCTTCAAATAACCAAGTTAAAGTCATCAGTGCAAAAAGAGATAATCTGCAAACCTCTGAATGTTTAATGATTGATCAAGATGGGCCTGGAAGCAGCAGAAGGCTTAGATAGTTGAAGTCAGTTGGCCGCTCCACAGCAATGGGTGAGAAGTCAAAGTCTGATTGTTTCTGACCCCATGAGAATGTGATCTTCTCTTTGGAGGCAAATTTGATGATTAAACAGGCCTGTGAATGTGAAAGTAATGAGTAAAGTATAAGATAAGGAGGAAAGGTATTTATTGATAGTTACAATTATTTTTTGTTTTTCATTTACAAGCGTCCTGGGCTTCAAGAATGACTCACCTGCAAGAAGTTAACCAATCTGAAAGTGGCAGAGATTGTACTCTAATTTCAACATGTGACTGAAGCATGTCAGGCTTCATTGGGACCATAACATAGCCATGACAGATCATAAGGTCCCCATCTTCATGAAACTTCAGTCTTTGGTTTAAAACAAGTGCTTTCTCAATCTTTGTTTTCTTTTTTTCTCTGACCAGAGGAAATATTTCTCTATGAAAGCTGTATTTGATTTCTATAAAACCCTAGATGGGTTTTGTGGTGAAGAGTCAGCTGTGGAACTCTTTAAGTGATTTCTCTGTTGCCAGAGGTGCCTTTAGTAAGTAGTCCCTGAACTTCTTGACAATGGTATTTTCAATCTCTATTGTGTATACAGGTTGGATGTCTTGTTAACCAGGGGTTTCTTGCAGAAGAGCTTGTTGATTGGAGCCAGGGCTACCACTGAGATGAGATATATTCCCCCCATGCCGGAGTTCTCAGGCGGGTGCAAGGACTCCTGCCTGTGACACTGAGGGGGATAGTGGAGAGGAGCTTTGAGAGGGTACAGAAAGGAGAGCAGTGCTATCCATGAGGCTTCAAGGAGAAAGTGACCTTCAGCGCTGAGCCTTGAGAGGAAAGCGGAGAAAAGAAAGCTTTCCATGGAGACAGGATAGCATGAAAGAAAATATGGAGAGAGAAAACCGACCTCATGGGGATGTTACAGATCCTTCCATGTTTTCTAAAACATGAGCACGCATAAGAATCATCTTGAGGGCGTCTTAAAAAATCTGTTACTAAAAAAATAAAAATACATGATTGGGTCTCCTCAGAGGTGCTGGGGTAGGGCTGGAGGTTTCACATTTGGACAAGTTCCTAGGTGATGCCAAGGCTGATGGCCCGTGAACCATACTCTGAGAATCACTGAGACAGAGTATAGGGTGTGTGAGATAGGTGAACTTAGAAAAAAAAATTGAAACTTTTCTACCTTTGCAAAATTGATATTCAGGTTTTGTTGTTGTCATCTTAAAATTAATTCATTTACCAGGTAGTCGCTGCCCTATACTCATGGGGAATTTCTTTTACCTCTCGTGAGCTACCAGTTTTCTCACGTATCCCTTCTCTTACATTTCATAGTTAAAAACAGTTGCTGTCCAGCCAGCTGGCCATTTTACCTGTGGAATGAATAGCTGAACAGCCAGTATCAGTCAAGTGGACCCAAATCAATATGGGAATTAACCCAAATCAAGTATGAATGACTAGTATGTTCAAGGGATATGTATTTAAAATTTTAAAAATCTTTATTTATTTGATATAGGGTCTTGCTGCGCAGCTTGGACTTGTAGTGATCCTCCTGTCTCAGCCTCCCCAGTGCTGGGATTACAGGCACGCTCTACCACTCCCATTTTTGGTTCGGTGGGGCTGACATGGCATGCTGTACCTGGGATCAAACGTGGGTCGTTGCGCTTGCCAGGCAGGTGCTTAGACCGCTGAGCTATTTCCACAGCCAGGGATATGTATTTAAATTTTGTTACTCTAGATATAGTATAATACTTCAACAAATACTTTTGAAATAACCTGCAAGTTCTGAGCTAAGAATCAGGACTCAAACAAGTACAGAAAGTTCTTTTCCTGCCCTCACAAAACCAGCAGTATCCTTGGGAAGTTCAAATGCATGCGTTCATAGCTATGGAACAGGACACCTGGTGCTTAATTTTGTTAAAATTATAGAAATCAGATGTGATATGGAAAAGTCACATTCCATTGCAATAGTTAGGGCAGGCAAGGCAGAACTGAGGGGAAGGATTTATGCCAATGGTGCTGAAACTGTAATACATGTGCCATAGTAGGCTGTTTGTTATCATTAAAGGTTTCAAAAGGTTTTCCATCATTCATTATGCTATCCATCTGATGTTTTATGCATGTTTATAAGCCTTCTGAACTGAGGAGCAAAAAAAAAAAAATTGAGGAGGGGCATTTGAAGTAGGTATGAAGGATATGGATAGGTACTTATGAGGCAGAGATTGATCAGCTGGGGAATGTATTAGTTTATTTTCTGTCCTGTAACAGGCTACCTGAATCTGAGTGCTTTATAAAGAAAAGAGGTTATATAGCTCTTAATTTGGGAAGGTAGTAGCCCTAGATTGGGCAGCTTCTGGTGAATACTCCCTAAGAGCTGTGCCACAACATGGCAAGAAATAGTCATGTGCAAAGGGGTCAAACATGTGGGGTGTCCTCAGTTTCTAACAACCCAGTCTTGGGAGAAATAATTCACTCCAAATACCAGCATTAGTCTCTTCCAAGGTTACTTTCCTGGTACTTTCAATTAGCCTCACTCTGAAATGTTCTGCTAGCCTAACACTGCTACCTCAGAGACCAGACTTCCATCACATATTCAGACAGTGGCATTGAGTCATGGGGAGAGGAGTCTACACAGAAGGACAGCTGAAACTGAGCTTGGTGGGAGGACAGGAAAGTGCAGATTTAGCTGGTGATGAGAACTTTGGTTTGTTTCACAGGGAGGTACTGTGAAAGGATATTGGGACCAAAGTGTGGAATGTTTCAGAGGATAAAGTTGTGAGATTTGGACTTTATTCCGTAGATAGTGTTGAGTCATAGACTTATCCTGTGACTTAGTCACAAGCTTATCTCAGGTTTATTCTGCTTGCTGGTTCCTTCCACTCCCAAAAAACACAAAAGAGGAGGTGCCCTAGTTCTCATAGTGCATTGATCTGTGGTTAATACTATCTGGAGAAGGCACCTACAGTGTTTTTTCTGGGTCTGATCTTTGTATATGTATATCAAGCACTTTATAGGCATGCAAAAATTAATTACTAGAGGCTTCTAAGTCCTTTAGTACTATATAAAGTATAATAGACAATCAGTTGATTTCCAGGATACAAGTTACAGAGATAAAAAAAAAACAACTGAATAAATCTCTAGCACTAGGGATTGCAGTACTTATTGTGGGTGGTTGTGGGAAATATGGCATTTAGAAGTTAAAAGTGGAATATGGGTTCTAAGCAGTTGTTGTCAAGAGGTGAAAGGTTTCGTGGTGAAAGGCAAAGGTGAACAGCAGTTTGTCCTTTCAGACTTGCTTTAGATATAAATGGAAAAAAAAATAAATGGAGAGCTGTCTGTTCCTTTTATAGAGGAAAAACCTGTCTGTGGAGAGTTGAGGGCAGTAAGGCTAGAATGGTCCTTTCCATTCATCTCTTGCAGAGAGAGACATCTGTGTCCCATTGCAGGCTTTGATACTCTTCTGGGAATATCCCCTAAATGTGTCCTGCTGAGGAGCTACTGTGTGTTAAGAGATAGGGTAGTTTCCCAAATCAAGAATTGTCACCCTGGTGGTGCTGTGTGCTGGAGACTGGTAGGGAGGCAGCTTACGGAGTATGCGGGTCCAGACTGACTGACTCATCTCTTGGCCAGCGCCAACCCTCAGAGGATCTTTGGAGGGGTGGTCCTCGTTAAGCACTCAGTTTACCTAAACCTTGCCTGTTTTTCTTTTTGTTGTGGATTAGATAAATATGTAAGTTGAAAAATACATTGCACCTTTTAGTTAACAATTTTCTAATGCTAAATTGTATTCTCTTGTAAGTTTGTGTGGCCACATTGAATTTTGGCAGGGTTTTATGATTTATCACCTGTGCTCCTATTCTTTATACATAGCAGCCTTGCAAGTGATTGATCAGGAGAGAAAAATGAATTAATGAGCAGGTGAGTCCACACTTATCCCCACTCCCCATCTGTCCACAGACCAGTAGCACTTCCTGGGTTTTTTTCTCATAATGACTAAGATCATGGTGTCTTATTTTCAGACTATAATACTTCCTCCTTATCTGTGATTTTGCTGTGGTTTTAGTTACTCTTGTCAAGTGTAGTCCAAAAATGTGAAATGGAAAATTCAAGATAATGAATCATAAGGTTTTGTTTCTCTTTTGTTTGAGACAGGTCTTGCTTTGTAGTCCAAGACAGCCTTGAACTGGCTGAGTATTCCAAGACAGCCCCAAACTTCAGATCCTCAAAATCCTTCTGCTCCAGCCTCCCAAATGCTGAGATTTTAGGCGTGTACCACCACGCCTGACAAATCATAAGCTTTAGATTGCATGGCACCATTGTGAGTGTTAGGTGAACACAAATACTGCAATATCTTGATAGCTAATAGCCACGATGACTACTGAGTGACGAATAGGTGGGTAATGTATACAGCAGGGATATTCTGGATAAAGGGATGACTCAAGTTATGGGGCAGAGTTGAGAGGGACAAGGTTTTACCCTGGTACTCAGAACAGCCTCTGGGATATTAGGGGAGAAGTCAGTAGCAGCCTAACTGTGTCACAATGCCTCCGTCCATTCACTTCATGTTACCTCATCAGACACACTCTGTACCCCCCACTTCATCACAACGAGGTAAGAACAGAATCTAAGAGTTAAACTATGTCATATACCTTATGGTATATTACCATTTTTCTATTTTATTGCTTTACTAGTTATTATTGATCTCTTATAGTGCCTAATTTATAAATTAAGTTATCATAAGTATGATACATTGTATGTATGAGATATGATTAAATTAGGTGGTGAATATTTAGATTAAAATATTATTATAGTGAAAGACACGCTGCCATGAGTCTCCCCGCAAAATACTGGTCTTTTGTGAGTGCCTGTACAAAGTAGGATTAAAAAAAGTTCGACCATGCTGCTGCCGTGGATGAATGCCCTCAACAGCATGCTCTCAGCCGTCCTGTTCACCCGACCTGGTACTGTGTGACTGCTGGCTCGTTCCCAAGTCAAGATGACCATGAAAGGTAAACATTTTGCATCCATTGAAAACATTGAGGTAGCCACAGCAATGCAACTAAAAGCACCCAGGAAAGAGGACTTCTAGAATTGCTTCAGAAAGTGGCAAAAATGTGAGGATAAGTTGTGTGTGATGGCACATGCCTGGAATCTCAATTACGGAGGTTGAGACAGGAGGATCACCAAGATTTTGAGGTCAGTCTGGGATACATAGTGAGTTCAAGGCCAACTTGAACTACAAAAGGAGACCCTGTCTCAAAAGAAAAAAAAAAAAAGTATTTTGTGAGGGCTTACTGCCACCATGTCTTTTGCTGTAATGAAACATTCACTGTATTTTTTGAGCACACTTGATATGTATTAGGTATTTACTGATATGTATCAGAAAAATATTTTATATAATGTTTGTATGTAAGTATATACCCCTGTATAGGAATATACAGTATTGTTGGTGGTTTCAGGTATCTACTGAGCGGTTTTAGAGCATATCCTCTGTGGTTAAGTGAGACTACTCCCAGGTCTGTATTTTGTTGGTAGTAAATCTTGAGAGCTAGTCTAGCTATTTGTAAGAGTTGATAGATACTTGAATTCAAAATATTTAGGATTGTGGTTTCATATATGTTCTAGGTTAAGTCTAGAAAAAATGATGGCTTCGCTGTCGATATTGCTTATAATACTTTTACCTCTAAAATAAACTGAGACATATGAATTGGGGTTGTATTTCTCTGTATGTATGTAGGTATGTATGTATGTATATATATGTATGTATTTAGTACTGGGTCTGTAGGGTCTCAATACACAGATCAAACTCGTGATCCTCCTGTTTTCAGCCCCCCAACCCCTGGGATTACATGCATGTGCCACCATGCCCAGTCTCTGTCTCTGTCTCAGAGTGCCCTAGGGGCAGGGCTGGCACAGCATGCTGGGGTTTGAACCCTGGTCTCTGAGCCTGCCTAAGCAGGTGCTTTAGTCTGCTGAGCTATCTGGCCAGCCCACTCTTAAAGTATCTTTTAGTGTTTTGTAAGTAAGCAGATTAGAAATGGGAGGTGGGAGCAGTGGAATGAATCTGTGGTTGCTGCTGCTGAGGAGGGAGGCTAAGGCAGGAGAATCACTCAGACCCAAGAGTTTGAGGCCCACCTGGTCAAGACAGACCCCCTATAAAAAGAACAAGAAGAAAGAAAGTGAGTAAGAGACTAGCTTACAGAGATGCTCAAAGATATGTTTATTACTGACCTAACCTGGTTACTTATTAGATGTCTGAATACATATTAAATGAAAGGACCAAAAATTACTTATCCTGTCTGATATTTTATGCTTCTCTGAAGTTAACAGTTCAGATAATTCCTGAAATATTTAACATAGGAAAAATTAATTTTATTAATCTTGAATAATGTACCTTTGCTTTTTAAAGCTGACCTGTCAGTCTAAGTCTAGAATGCATTGGATGAAAAAATGAAATTTTGTAAATATTTTACAATTGTGCTCTCTCTATGTGGTATGTGTTGTGCTATGAGAGTCTAAGCTTTAATTGAATTGTATCTTCAAGATTTGTACTAGAGTGCTTCTTTGTCTGGCACAAAATAAATAAAAGTGAAAACATTACAATTTTCTAGTAATTCAGAGGAAGTGACTGCATTCTGAAGCAGTATACAAAAAGGAACATAATACCCATTTTTGAAAGTTAATTTATGATTAAATGTTAGTAGGTATATCCTACATCATGTTTTACATCTTGGGTACACTAAATGGAGGCCATGTGTTATATATGCTACTCATTTAATCTAAAAAGGATACTGAGATTCATTTAAAACCTTGGGGGCCAGCCAGATAGCTCAGCGGATTAAAGCGCCTGAAAGCAGGTGCAAGGGCTGGGGGTTCAATCCCTGGGCCTACTGTGCCGGCCCCTACCCGGGGTGTGCTGAGAGGGCAATTGAGACTGGGCGTGGTGGCATGTGCCTGTAATCCCAGCTCTTGGGAGGCTATAAACAGGTGGATCACTATGAGTCCGATCTAGTAGCGAGACCTGAACACCCTATAGACCCTTCCCTAATATATATATTAGACAGCAAGACTTTTGAAGGAAACTGAGATTTCATATTAGCAAGACATTGTCAAAAACATTTGCTTTAAATAGGCCTAAATGTTTTGTCATTGTCTTTTGGTGCATGTCATATTGCTGTTTTCTAAATAATTTTGTGAGTTAAAATACTATACAGTCCATCCATTTAAGCTGTAAAGTCAACATTATATCTTCACCTTGTGTACTATGTACATTTGTGAAATAGTTTTGGGAGGCATTTATTTTCATTTCTCTTGGGCATATACAATTCTTTGAGGTGGAACTGCTGAGTTGCACAGTAGCTTTGCATTTCAAGGAACGGCCATACTGTTTCCAAATCAGCTGCCCCATTTTATATTCCTACCAGCAAGGTATGAAGGTTCCTGTTTCTCCACATCCTTACCGGAGTGTATTATATTATTGTTTTTTGGAGGGGATTGAACCCTTGAACCCAGGACCTTTGCACTGAGCTATACGTATGTGTTCTGGTTTGTGTCTAGATGTCCCCTCAGAGCCTCAGTAGACATAGTGAGTCCTTCCACTTATGGCAATCCTAGTGATCCTTACAAGTGCCTTGGGAAGCAGCAGGGACCGGAGGCTTAGTGAGGCTGTGATACTGCCTGTTTCTCTTAGCTTATCAGTAGAAGATCTGAGATTTTCATCCAGAGCTACAGAAGCTTATACTTTGCTGCCTGCCAGGCTCCAGAGTACCCAGTGGTTTTAAATCAGGAATACATTAAAGGCCGCAGGCACAAGTCCTTTCTTACTGGATATTTTTACTATCAGCCAGAGGAGATAGCATCTCCGTGTTCCCGAACTGACGAAAAACCTTCTAATTATCAGCATATATATTTTTTGACTGCTAACAAGGGAGAACTCAGCCAGTTTTACTTTAGGCATTATACTGTCCTACCTGGTTGTGGAGTAGTAGCTCTGGCAATAGTTCTGAAAATGAAGCCAGAGGGTCACCAAGAAGGGAAGAACATCATGTTCCCTAAGGCTCTTGTGTTTATCAGTGGTTCCATTGCTCAAAGTGTATTTCAATTAACTCATCAGTTTCTTTTTAATAAAGAAGTGAGTGGCATAGAGAATTTGGTCCTAAATTCCTGTTTTTGAATAGGAGTGGGTATAGTAGGTGTGGTAATAATCTGTGATGCACTTGAAATAAAAAACTTGCATAGATAACTGAGGAAGATCTGGATAATTTCCCAGTTTATTTGGCTAATTGTTATACATTGCCCACACTGGTTGATCTCAGACAAATACAGTATTTCTTTCTGTTATCAAGATATCAAACATTCTACAAAGCATATATAGTTGGTTTAAAGTACATATAGTCTGTGCTGCAGTAACAACTCCCCACCCCCCTTATGGTACGTGCTTGGAGCACCTAATGTTTACATTTCCTGGGTGTTGTTGCTTGTACACAAAACATCCTGGTTGCTTCTTTTACCCTGTATCCCTCCTCCCTCCTTCCCTCATCTCTTGATATCTTTCTCCTTTAACAAAGATCTAGCTTTCTCTTTCCTTGCTGGTAGAGTGCCTGCAAGCATGGTGAATGCTCCCAAAACCTGGCGAACTTTCTGTAAGAAGTGTGGCAAGCATCAACCCCACAAAGTGACACAGTACAAGAAAGGCAAGGATTCCCTATGTGCTCAGGGAAAGCAGCATTATGACAGGAAACAGAGTGGCTATAGTGGGCAGACTAAGCCGATTTTCCGGAAGAAGGCCAAAACTACAAAGAAGATTGTCCCGAGGCTTGAGTGTGTTGAGCCCAATTGCAGATCTAAGAGAATTCAGGCTATTAAGAGATGCAAGCATTTTGAACTGGGAGGAGATAAGAGAAGAAAGGACCAAGCGATCCAGTTTTAACTTTTATTGTTTTATTATGAAGACAATAAAATCTTTCTGTGTTCACTTTAAAAAAAAAGATCTAGCTCTCTACTTCCTGTTATCTATCTTTTATTTTACACTTTATTTACAAATTGTCTCAGCAGGGAAAGGGGAACCTGAGAATCAGTGCTTTGGCCTAGAGCCAAAGGAGTATCACTTCGCACAGCCCATTGGCCAGAGCTAATCACATGACCCTGCTTCCTGCAGAGTGGAGGCCAGAAGTGAGGGGAGCAGAGAGACAGTTGGTGAATGACAAGGACCCTCTGCACCTTCTTTAAAACAAGATTTTTTTTTCAAAGTTTTATTGATAAACAGATAGCAAATGAGATAGTTTCAAATCAAATCGGAAGTACAGTTTCAACAAATAATACACTGCATATATTCTTCTCAGTGGTTAATTACTGTACAAGATGTGGACTTGAGATCCTATTTACAAACACCATTAGAACAAATCATTCTATTCATTAAGAGAATGCAACTATATATCTATCCTAACCACTTTGAATACGCA
>NW_004524604.1:18711249-18718675 GCF_000260255.1 Octodon degus | reverse complement strand
TCCCCACAGCCTCTCCAACATTTGTTGTTGGGTGATTTCTTTATGATAGCCATTCTTTCTGGGGTGAGATGATATCTCAATGTGGTTTTAATTTGTAAAACAAGATTGTTTTCAGAGACAAGTGAACAAACAACAACAAAACCATTTCATTAAGATAAACCCCCTTCAGTCAAGATCAGGTACTGAAATAGTGATAAGTCCTTGATAGTAAAGTGGGTTTGGCCATAATTTCTGTATGACTGATTCAGCAACTTGATTTCCATATGTGGATATGGCTGCATCTTCCAAGGGAATCAATAACAATAAGGGTTTGCTTTTTTTACATTGTAATTCTTCAAGTGATGGTGCTGATGTGCAAAGCTTGTGATACTTCAGTTCACAAACCGAATCTGTTCTATGATTTTGAAAACAGCCACCTTTGTGTTTATGTTGGTGAGATGGCTATGGTCATGTTTGTCACCAATACAGAGTTTGCAGACAGAAAGAAAATGTTGTCAAATGCTCTGTTTGCAAACCAAATGGTAGGCTCTTCTGAATGTTTTACATGAACTAAATTAATTAATTTAATTTTTATAATTTTATGTAGTTGGTACAGGAACTCGCTACACAGCTCAGACTCCTACTGATCCTCCTGTTTTCAGCCTCCCCAGAGCTGGGGTTACAGGTGTGTGCCACCACACCCAGGGTGAGGCAGGGCTGGCACAGATTGTGGTACTGGGGATCAAACCTGGGTCCTTGTGCTTGCTTAGGCAGGCGCTTAGACCACTGAGCTATTTCCGTGGCCCCCTAACTTAATTTAGAATGAGTATTGCAATTTTATCTCCATGTTAAATACCCAACATCATGTTACCCCCTGTGGCTAATTTGTCAGTGTATTGCCTTAAACAGGGGCTCCTCCTAACTGGGTTTGGTGGTGCACACTTGTAATCCCAACACTGGGGAGGCTGAGGCAAGAGGATTGTTACAAGTTTGAGACCAGCCTGGGCTACAAAGTGAGTTTAAGGCCAGCCTGAATTCCAGAGTGAGACCCTGTATCAAAGACAAAAGAGAAAAAAAAAAGCTCCTCCCTTAGAATGTGACAATGCCATGTCAGCATGAGTATACTGAGATGATGATTTGGGGACATACTTATACAGATGCAATTTAATATTGTAAAGCTTTCAACTTTTGAAAATAAGTGTGGTAAACTAAACCTACACAGTTTTTTTCCCTAATTATTTTTTTCTTTCTAAACTGGTTCTCTTGTGTTGTACCTTTGTAATGTCTTTTCTTAAAAATAAACAACTGGGGCTGGGGATATAGCTCAATGGCACAGTACCTGCCTGGCAAGTGCCAGGTCCTGAGTTTGATTCCTGGTACCAAAAACAAACAGCTTAAGCTGAATGTGACTGCATTCTTGTAAATGCAGCTACTCAGGCAGCTTCGGCAGAAGGATCGCTAAGTTCTAGGCCAATCTGAGCAACTTAGGGAGCCCATGTCTCAAAAAATAGAAGGGGTTGGGTACGTAGCAGTGGCAGAGAATACTGGGTTTAATCCTTAGTACTGGGGTTGGTGTAGGAGTGGTGTGATCTCTACCATTTAGAATTATGGACAACAAAATTCCTGCCTTTGCTGTGCCAACAAGGGCAGGCCTTGCTTGTTATGTTTTCAAAAGGGCTGTATGTTCTTTGAGAACAATTCTCTTTACCACATCTGAGATGCCCCACCTCAGGCTTCTCAGCTTGATACCTCATCCATTCTTCAAATATTTACCTAACCCAATTTTAGGACAGGCCCAAATCAAGGTCCCAGTGGTCTCGGTCTTCAGAGAGCGGCTAGAACGGACCAGAGTTGGCAAAGTTTTCTGTAGAGAGCCAGTCATAAATATTTTAGGCTTTGTGGACATGTGTTTTTTATCTCTGCTCCCTACATCTGCTCTTGTGGAGGGAAAGCAGAGCACGTCTGGGTTCCAGTGTACCTCATGTAGGGCACTGAAATTGTAACTCTTTAAAGTTTACATGCCACAGGCTCTTCTTTTGAATTGTATTCAGCCAGCTAAACAGGCAGAAGCTATTCTTGGTTCGCAGGTTGTGCCTGGGCAGGTGGATGGCCAGACATAGACTTTCAACTGAGTCTGTGCACTGCTGACCTAGTTTTATTCTTACAAATAAATAGTGGACAGCCTTAATGATAACTTAACTTACTCCAGCCCAGTATTTAAACATAAGTGACTTCAGCTAGCCCTTTATTCCATCAGCAGCATTCTCACTAGTTAGTGGTGAATATCATTTCTGCCAATTGTTTGATATTTCTCTCTCCTCCTTTTACATAAGATATATATGATATATAAATATACTTGTATTACTTTTTCAGATCACTGATTTTATGAAAGTTATAAATCACCAATTTTTAAGATGATAGCTAACATCTGTCGGACATTTACTATATTCCAGGTCTTTTTTTTTTTTTTTTTTTAATGTATTTGGTACAGGGTCTCACTACACAGCTCATAGTGTTTCCTGGGCTGGGGAGATAGCTCAGTAGAATAAGCACTTGCCTGGCAAGCGCAAGGTTCTGAGTTCAGTCCCCGGTTCTGCTAAAAACAAAAAACAAAACCCAAAACAAAAAAAAACATTGTGATTCCCCTGTCTCAGCCTCTGCAGTGCTGGGATTTTAGGCCTTTGCCATCATGTCCAGTCTTGGTGGGCCTCTCAGAGAGCCTGAACATGCCCAGGAGTGGGGCTAGTATGGAATGTGGTGTTGGGGATTGAACCTAGGTCCTTGCACTTGCCTAAGCAGGCACTTAGTCCACTGAGATATCTTGCCAGCCCTTCTAGGTCTTTTTCTAAGCCCTTTGCTGTTTGTTTTAATTAATCCTCCCTGGAGCTCTGTGAAAGTGGTATAATTATTTTCATGTTTTGGCTATGAAGACTCAGAAAAGATAAATTTGTTCTTCCTGAGTTGCTCAGGGTTATATAATTAGCAACAGTCTATTTTTTAATCCCTGTAAATTCTGATTCTAGAACCAGGGCTCCTAAATCTGCTTTTGTTTCATACCAGCCTGGGCAGCTTCACCACCCAGCTTATTATGCCTCCTTAGCTATTGAAATTTATTTGTAAAAGTGCTTAAACTGCTTTTTAAAATTTACTATTACAGCATAAGAAAACAGAAGTGAGTAAAAGTTAAAAAAATTATTTTTTCTAAGACAAGTATAAAATTGAAAAAGAAACTTCAGCAATACTTACAGTGATGTTTTTGTTTGTTGTGTTTTTGAGACAGGGTCTTGCTTTGTAGTGCGGGCTGGTCCTGAACTCACTACATAGCCCAGGTTGGCCTTGAACTGACTGCAAACCTCCTGCCTCAGCCTCCTTAGTACTGGGATTACAGGTGTGCACCACCCTCCATGACCAAAGGGTTACAGTAATTTTTCCTGCTTTAATCTTTTTTTTTTTTTTTGGTGGTACCAGGGATTGAATTCAGGACCTTGTGCCTGCCTGGCAAGCACTTATTCCACAGAGTTATCACCCCAGTCCCTCCTGGTGAACTTTTAACTTGTTTCTCTCCACAGAAAAAGACAACTCAGACTCTTAACTATACTTATCTTTTCTAAACTAAGTGAATACAGAATCATTGTATATCATGCCCAACTCAGAAATACAGATAGTGTTTATATATAGCATTTACAAAATACTTTGTTGTATGTGGTCAATTATGTGAAAATACTTTCAAATCTGTAAATCATATTCTAGATAGATCATTGTTAATCATGATAGTGGGCCATTCTACTATAAATATAGATTTAGCCCTACTTTCTTTAGTCCTTCATTTGGATCAGGAGAAAATATTACATCTCATGCAAACATTACTATGAAAGATTCCTACTGGAGTAGTTAAATTTTTTTTTTATTTGTTTTTGGATCTGTTTTATGTTGAACCAGAAAGAAAAGACTACAGAATCCATTCTTGTAGGAATTCTCTAAGAATGAGAAAGAAAAAAAAATAGGTACAAGTGTATTTTGTTTTCCTATTTAAATTCTGGTCTCAAAAGGAAAGAGGACTAAAGAACAAGGACAATTTTGAAAATCAAGCCTTGACAGTGATTCACTCATCTTATGGGCAAAGACCAGGTTTTCAGAAGGTGCCCAAACATGTGACATACCAGGACAAAAATAGCATAACCAGAAGTTACCAAATGCAACTGTAACTGGCTATGAGGTGACATGGTCTTTCTAAAGACAGTAAACTTCATTGGGTTTATTTATACTTAAAAATTAAGTGCACCATGAAATCCTACATTTGGTAGCTTCTGATTATACACTTTTTATCCTGTAACGATGCAAGATATGGCTGCTTTTTCTTTCCTTAGACTCGATCTTTTAAACAACTAGAGACAATCAAAAGGAGATTGCTTTTGTTTTGAGTCTTTTTAGCTTCTCTCTCAACCTTCTCTGAGTCTGGGCCACTTCAGGTTAAGCATTTGTCTTTTGTTCATGATTCCAGCAGTCATGGCTTCATGACAGCAAATGGAAAAACCCCTAGCTAAGGAGGAAAAAAAAAAAAAAAAAAATACAGGTTCCTTTCTTTCTGCAGCACCACACCGTAAAATTTCAGCTCAGGCCTGTGTCAGGAACTCAGCACTAACAGGTAGTAGAGTTTAGACTTAGGCTTTCCCTCCCCTGGGGGAGAGTGGGGAGGTAGTGTAGAGAAGGAGGCCAGAGCACAGCTTGACAGCAGGCTTCTGCCTGTCCTCTAGGAGAAGAGGAGTGGGAGAAGGCCCGCATCTGGAAATGGGGAGACTCTCCAGAGGCTCCCTTTCTCTTGTTAATGTTTTCTGTGCTTTTCTATAAAGGATAAAGAAGGGGGGAAGAATGATGAAGGAAGGAACACATGCAGAGAAAGAAAGAGCACTACAAGCTCTAGGAAGGATATAAGGAAATAAGGACTATGTTCTTTTCATCATCTTTCTTTGCAACTAATCACTTATTTTTGTGTTGTATTAAAGGTTTAGAAGTTTCAATCTCTGATCTATTTTTCAAGCTGTGACCCCAACTGTAGACCATTTGACTGTAAGAGTTCCATTTATCACAGTGTCTGTTGTACTATTTGGTTTTTATTTCTGTTCATCATCATGCAGTTGAATGGTGTACATTATTTAGTGACGTTATTACTTATGTCTTTCATATTAATGTGGCAGTTGAAATTATTCAGTTTGTTACCTGACCTTGAATAAGCCATTCAGTTTCATTTTCAACAGTCTTCTTGTTGGCATAGAGGCGCTCCTCCTACTTAGCTAGTAAAACAGCTAGCAGTGGCAAGGACTAGTCTTAGCACTTCATAGAGTTGGCATTTCTTATACTAAGATAAAAGAACAGAAAGGAATGCATTTTTCTAATTGTTTGAAAAGAAGAAAAATATCTTGCTTCCATCAACCTTTTCAGAGGCATGACATGAAATGATGCTACTTTGGGTACATATAGCTGCAAAGAGACAAGGTTGGCTCCTTTCTCCCGTTTCCCCTCATGACACAACCTCTTGTAAACTTCTGAGTTCTGTGCAGTCCAGGATGGAAGTTTGTTTCCATTAAATATTTCATCTTTAAAGATACAGTTATAATAGTGAGTGAATTCAAGATACCTCTACTTATAGTGTTTTGCTTATAATATTTTCCAGTTTCATCTAAAACAGAATTGTGGTGTTGCTAATCGCAGTACTTGAATGTTTTGCTTAATTCTGTCATTGTAACCCTGAGAGCAGATACAAAAATGGAGGCATAAAGATGTTCAGGATTTACCCAAAACATTCAGTCAGTAAGAGGCAAAACAAGACCCAAGTATCTGCATGCCAAACCTGTGCCTTTAAACATTCAGTCAGATTGATGGGCCAATTCTGGGTTAACCTCTGCTGAGAAATGGATTTTGAGCTTGGTCAAAGTTGCAGAGTTCTCAGGTTATTTGTGAGAGAAGAGGGGATGCTTCAGGGCAATAAGTCATTTATTTACAGGGCTAAATTCAGGAATTCTACATTTGTTCCTGTTAGATTCCTAGGCTCCATCCTAAGACTTCTGAAAGAACCTTTGGAGTTGAGGCTCAGGAATTTGCATTTAAAATTACTATAGGCTGAGGAGACAGCTCAGTGGTCTAAGCACCTGCCTGGAAAGTACAAGGACCTAGGTTCAATTCCCAGTACCATATGCTACGCTCCCCTGGAACCACAGGCACACTGTGCTGGCCACCTAAACTGGGAGTGGTGGCACATGTCTGTAATCCCAGCACTGGGGAGGCTGAGACAGGAAGATCACTATGAGTGAACTGTGTAATGAGACCCTGAATCCAATAAATAAATAAAAAGAAAAAGATTAAAAATAAAATAAAATCCTTTTTTTTTTTTTTTTTTGGTGAGTGGCCTGAGGTGACCTGTGAAAATGGTTCTCTACTCTCTTGACCCAGAAAACCCCACAAAATCATGTAAATCAAGAGGCTCAAATCTTTACATTCACTTTAAGAACATGCATGAAACTGTCCAGGCCATCAAGGGTATGCATATCCGAAAGGCCACCAAGTATCTGAAGGATGTCACATTAAAGAAGCAGTGTGTGCCATTCCGGTGTTACGATAGTGGAGTGGGTAAGTGTGCCCCGGCTATACAGTGGCGCTGGATGCAGGGTCGGTGGCCCAAAAAGAGTGCTGAATTTTTGCTGCACATGCTTAAAAATGCAGAGAGTAATGCTGAACCTAAGGGTTTAGATGTAGATTCTCTGGTTATTGAACATATCGAGGTGAACAAAGCATCCAAGATAGGCAGCAGTACTTATAGAGCTCATGGCCGTATTAACCCGTACATGAGCTCCCTCTGCCATTTTAAGATGATCCTTACTAAAATGGAACAGATTGTTCCTAAGCCAAAGGAGGAAGCTGTAGAGAAGAAAAAGATATTCCAGAAGAAACTAAAGAAACAAAAACTTATGCCATGGGAATAAATTAAGCATAAAATAAATGCAAATAAAATTAAAAAATAAAGAATAAAATCACTTTACAGGTTGATCTTATGACTGCAAGTGAGAGCTGTACCTAGTTGCTGGGTAACATTGTTTGCACAGTGCAGTAATGTCTGGGCCCTACTCTACTAGGAAATGTTAAGACAAAGCCATCTCTGCTCGTTGTTGGCAGAATTCTGAATATTTGATTTTTGTGTTTTTCTTTTTTAAGCTGCTAAACTGTATTTGACTAACATCTGCTTATAAATGCTCTGGGAGGGAGAGAACAAAAAAGTCAATGTTGATCCTCCCTCAGGATGTATTTTGCTGCACTCCTATAATCCCAGCACTCTGTAAGATCAGGTAGCAGGGTTGCACCTAGCCTGGGCAATTTAGTGAGACCAAAAAAAAAAAAAAAAAAAAAGGGAATGTAAAAAGAAAAAAGAGGACTGGGAATGTAAAAGGCCTAGATT
>NW_004524604.1:18697425-18703369 GCF_000260255.1 Octodon degus | reverse complement strand
GGAGGATTGCTTCCTTTTCAATTTCACGGAAGAGTTTGAGGAGTATAGGGACTACATCTTCTGTAAATGTCTTGTAGAATTCAGCTGTCAATCCATATCCTGGTTGTTTTTGAGTGGTGTGCTTAAAGACAATTTAAATTTTTCTTATTTTATAAATATTTAATTTTTTTCTGTATTTTAAAATCAGCAAATGATTATACAGGATCCATATTTAAAGGGTACATATAAGACAAATAATTGATATTTTTCCCTGTGAATTAAAGTCCTTGGGTAAATGAGGCATGGCCATTGCATGTTTTAGGCAAGAGGTTAGCACAATTCCCTATGATAGCAGCAGGATCACAAATACCGATAAGTGTGCTTCTTGAAATAAGAGAATTTTTGATACAAGAAATATTAATGATCACCCCATCCCATTTCCTATTCAAGAATCCCCAAAGACAAGATCCTTTGTGCCCCTGAGTTTACTTTGAACCATTGTTAGAGAAGACCCAGTTCATAGAACCTTAGTGTTCCCAGAGGTAGCTCTGAACCACTTGAATAGAAAATGTGGTATGATCAAAAAGTTTTTGAATGCTTACAATTAAAAAAAAAATCAAGTAAAAGATACTTTGTCAGTAAGTCCTTTAAAAATATTCCTTTTGGCTTGGAGTTTTACTCTTAAGAACAATGCAGAATCTCCAAGGGTGTCAGGCAGGGGAGCTGCATGGCCATGTCTGCATTTTTCAGGGGACAGAGTGGAGCCCCAACGAAGCTCGTCACTCCATTCTAGGGCCACGGGGGCCAGTGCATGGCTCCCAGGGACCCGGATCTCCAACTACCCAGACAGGAAGCAGCTCTCTGGCCCTGTCTTAGTTACTTTGAGAAACATTGCTGGGACAAAATACCCAACACCCCAAATAAAGGAAGGAAAGGTTTATTTAGCTCACAGTTAGTGGAGGTTTCAGTCCATACTGGATGGACTCCAAGGCAGAGCAGCACATAGTAGAGGGCAGCAGTTCATGGTAGTAGAAAGCAGCAAAGAGCAATGGGAGGAGCAGCAGCTGTGGGAGCTAGCAAGCCTCTCTCCCCTCCTTACATTGTATGCAGATTATCTGCCCCAGGGCTGGTGTAGCACTGACACCCATAATCCCAGCATTAGATCAAGTATTAATCAGAAACTCTAGAAGCTGCCCCATGACTGCATGAGGCTTTAGGGGGACACCTAGACACAAACCATAACAGGCCCCCTGTGTCCCATGAGGAGTAATGTTCAGCACAAGTCCTGAGAAAGAAATGCCCACTGTGACTGGGCAGATCCATCATAGGAATTTAGTCTTTGCAAATAACCAGGGAAATATTTGCATTTGTGTTCTTGATAAGAAAAGTAAGTAAGTAAATAAATAAATAAATTTTAGCTCATCATCAGAGAAAAGTATATACCCCCATGCTTTTAATATACAGATCCCATCATTCTGCAACTTTCTAAAGCAGATCTGGAAGTACTCTTTTGTGAGTGTGCGTAGTTGTGTTGTCATAGGTGCTTCAGTCATAATGTCATAATGCTTCAGTTTATTCAAAATGTTTACCTTTCACTGTATTTTGACTTTGGGAAAGAGTCATTAGTCTCATGGTGCCAGATTGGGTAAATAAAGGATGCGCTGTAATGTTTTCATTTGATAGAAGTTGCTGTAAGCATTTGATCAGTGAGAGCTGTTGTAATAAAAATTTATTACAGCAAAAAAGACATTACCATTAATCATCAGAATACTCAGACTACTCCCTTTTGTTTAAATATACCTGTCTTGTTCTTGGCAATATGTATTTTTACTCTAAGTTTAAAAAAGTTTTAAACATTCATTGTATCTTTAGATATGTTAATTTGTCTCCTGTTTATTTTGGTTTTGTTTTGTCTTGCGATCCAATTTTGCTCAGCTTGCCATGTGGAGCATGAATAAGCCCTCTTTAATACATGTGCATATCTTTAACATTCACTGAAGTATAATATTGGTGGGATAGACTGCACCCTAGGAAAAGTGGGCAGTTACTGTGTTTGACAGTTGTATATATCCATACAGTCATTACCACAATCAAGATGAATGTGTTCTTTATCCTAAAAGTTACCTCAGGTTCCTTAGCAAGTTATTCCTCCTTTGACCTGACAACCGCTGACTGGCTATGTGTTATCATAGATCAGTTTGCATTTGCTTGAGTTTCATGTAAATGAATCATGTAGTATGAAGGGTTTTTTTTTTTTTTAACTTTTTGTTTTAAACTGGTCTTTAAGATTAAGATCCTTAACTTTTTCTTCTACTTCTTGAAGCAGTTTTATAATATCCATTCTTTACTTTTATGGGGCATCATAAAAGATGTTTCAGACTTCCTCCTCACAGAATTAACCAACCACTCAGTGAAATGGCAGTGTTGAGTTTATAAATGAACTTGTTCTTGCCTTCCTTAAAAAGAAGATTGTAACCCCTCTAGGTACTTCTAGTTGTAACACCATAAAATTCTATATGATGCTTCTAGTTATTTAAAGGTAATTTTTCAATATATTTTTGAAATTAATCCAGTACTAAATCAAATTCAATAGGATGTAGATTTTTCTCATTTTTAAGTTTAACATGATTTACTGATTCTTTTAATAGTTGCTGAGTGGTTTTTCCACATGGTGAAAACAACATTGCCATTTTAAAATTAAAGTGGCAAATGAATATATGTAAATATATGGGAGCTTTCAGAGTAGCCCCATTTTATAGGAAGAAAATCTGCTTGAATAGACTCTTAGAGGTAAAGTAAACATCACAGTATATTTCAACTAATCCAGCTATGATCAAATAGAAATGGTGATGTCAGCTACATTTTTGCCTATTGGCCTTTTTTATAGCTCTAAACTACACCCATGTCGCAGGCTGGCCTTCCCAGGTTCATTGAGATTGAAATCTGTAGTAGTAGGCAGAACACTTAAGTGAGGAGTTAGTTGCTTGATTTCTTTGATCAAATGCTGACTCATAAATTATTTTCTGAAGATAGGCACAGCTTAGGGGACTGAATTTTAAGTCTTCTGAATTTGTTTTCTTGACCTCCAAATCTCAAGTGTTAAGACTGACAGAAACAGGTATGCCAGTCTTTCGTTTTGTAAATTGCAAGTCTCTAGTTTCGGTTCTAGTGGTACTTTTTCATATGATTTTTAAATTGAGATAAACTGCCTCAATTTCTTTTTTTCAGTTTTTTTTTTTTTTGCTTTGGGAGATGAGGTGGCTTTGTATAATCAGTGCAAGTATAGCATTAATCTTAGCATGATGGTCTCGTAATTCTTCATTCAGTTTTCATTTTTCTGTTTTGTACTTTTTCTTCTGTAATAGGACTTTTTAGGTAAACAAGAACTATTTTGGGCTTGGATTTAAAAAACTCATAATCTTTGTTGGGCTTTAGTTTTCCTTTACAAATGGATGAAAATTATTTGGAAAATGCTGAAGCAAATGATTATATTTCTGTGCCATCCAGAAAGAATGCCATCATTCTTTTTTAATGCATTTAGTACAGGGGATACAGGGTCTACAGGGTCTCACTACATAAATCGGACTCGTAGTGATCCTCCTGTTTTCAGTCTCGCAAGCGCTGGGATTACAGGTGCACCCCACCATGCCCAGTCTCAATTGTCATTTCAGCACAACCCAGGGGTGGGGGTGGGGGTGGGGGTGGGGCCGGCCCAGCACACTGGGGATCGAACCCCTGCCACTACCCTCTGCCTAAGTGGGCGCTTCAGTCCGCTGAGCTGTCAGGCTGGCCCTTTGCCATCGTTATTAGAGGGCTGATGCATTTGGTTTGATGAAACAGTGTTTCCAGTTTATAATTTAATCATGAATAACTGAAACTCCTATTTTTTTTTTTTCCTAAAGAGATCACACAAGTATGTAAAGCAAATGCCAATAGAGAATGCCTGTGATACTGGGCATGTGATGAGGTTATATTCAAGTATGTGCAAGAAAATAACTAAATTGAGATAAATGTTTTTATTTTTTCCTCTTACTTTTTTTTTTTTTGTTGTTGTTGTTGTTTTTTGTTTTTGAGACCATCTTGCTCTGTAGTTTAGGCTGGCCTTGAACTCACTGTGTAACACAGACTGGCCTTCAACTTATGATGATCCTCTTGCCTTAGCCTCCTGAGTTCTGGAAGTATAGGTATATGCCACCATGACCAGCAATCTACATCTTTGAGAACCAAAATGTAACTGGAGATAGTGTCCTTGCTTAAAAGCTTTTTTAAAAACACTGTTTCACTGACTTTGGGGAGACACCTACGGCTTTTAGGAAGACAGCTTCCTTATAAATACTGCACACATAAGCATGTTGCCTTCCACTTTGAGCATTTTTGTTTTATTATTTGTTTTTTTTTTTGTTTGTTTGTTTGTTTGTTTTGTGGTACCAGGGATTGAACTGGGGACCTTGTGCTTGCCAGGCAGGCGCTTATGTTGCAAAACTAAATCTCTAGTGAGCATTTTTAATAGTTTCTGAGGTTGGCTGAAAAAAATATGCATCTTCAACCTATACACCCTAAAAGCTGTGGCAGCCTTTCTTCAGGTCTTTTCTTAGTAAAACAGAAAATGCGCAGTTCCTCTCCCATGTAAAGCTGAGAAGGTCTTGAATGATGCATGTCGAGGAAACTTGGATACCGATACTACTGATGATTTGAATAGGTCTTAGTGCCAATGAATTAAGGACTCTTGATTTTTTTTTTCTTTCCTTTCCAGTCTCCTGCATTCTTTATTTTTATTTTTATATATTTTGTGAGTACCAGGAATCAAATTCAGGACCTTGTGAGTGCCTGTCGTCCCATCCCTTGAGTTTTCTTAAAATGAACCAGCTTTTAAAAAGTTAAGTATGTTTCCTTTGTGCAGTGACCTGAACTCTTAGACCTAAGTAGAAACTTAAGATTTACCTCTTTATTAGCTTTGCATGCAGTGAGCCATTTACATTTGTCTGGATGAGTGGTAGAACTGAGTCACTCTGTGGCTCTTAGGAAAGTGAGTACATTGTGGTCATTAAACACTGGGAAGTGAACTCTATGGAAAAATGTCGCATAGTTAACCTCAACAACAACTACAAAAAACAAAACGAGAAAACACCTCTGATGGTTTTCTTAGGAACCAGAACTGCTTTCCTGTATTGTATCCGGAGTTCAACAAAGGCTGTGCTCTTGCACCGGCCTTCTTATAATGAACCAGCCAGTCAGTCACTCAATTGTGCTCTTGTGGAGGAGGCAGATAACATTCCTTTATGATCCCCAGTTTAGATCAGCTTACCACCCAAAGCATGATACTTGATTACCCTTATTATATTACTTTGCATAGCCACAAATGTTTTTAATGGGGTGGCCTTATCTAGCTGGTTAAAAAGTCAACATCCATGCTGGCTTACAGTGCTATAAATGGTGCTATTGCTAGGATCTGGTAACAGGAGCCTGTGGACAGTGGGGCAAAGTATGCACTGCTCACGCAAGCGTCTTAACCTCTGCAGTGTCCCACTGAAGGTGCTGGCCTGTTTTCTCTTTTGAATGCTGATTTTAATCTCTGAAGCTCAGCGTTGCTGGATCTGAATTGCGTTAAGAATAATAAAGGTTTACTGGCCACCTTTGACTGTTATCTACTAGCATTAAAAATGTTCTCTTTTTCTCCAAATGTTCTCAACACAGCTCTAGTCTTGTAGAACACAAGAGGTACTGTCGTAAACCATTAAATGCAAATGATAGAAGAGTTCTTCACTAGTTCTTCACTGCTTTATGTAATCCAACAGAGGTGGAAGACTGAATTGTTTCTTTCTGTTAAACTGGCTCAGTGGCCCCCAGGCTTTTTAAATTACTCAGCTCATCAGTAAAAATGCATATACCACTTCTGAGGGGGAGTTTGAACATTGTAAATATGAAAATCCAAAATCTATTTAATTTAAATGTTAAGTTTAAATTA
>NW_004524604.1:18692761-18697325 GCF_000260255.1 Octodon degus | reverse complement strand
GCACTCCTATAATCCCAGCACTCTGTAAGATCAGGTAGCAGGGTTGCACCTAGCCTGGGCAATTTAGTGAGACCAAAAAAAAAAAAAAAAAAAAAAAAAAAAAAAAAAAAAAAAAGAGGACTGGGAATGTAAAAGGCCTAGATTCAATCCCCAGTAAAAAGAGCAAGCAAGTGCACAAATAAATAAAAACCAAAACCATATTGTGTCTCCTTTTATCCTTCCTGGATCTCTCAAATGATAGCTGTCCTTTTGGCTAACACAAAGAACATCCTATCTGGAATAAAACTGTTTGAGACTGTAGTAGGTTTCTATTGCTCCTGTAACAAATTACTACACAAATCTATCATCTTAAGCAACACAAACTAATTTTCACCCAGTTCTGTTGGTCAGAAGTCTGACTAGGCCTTACCAGCAAAGTCAGCATACCAGGTAGGACCACATTTCTTTCTGAGGCTCTTTGTCATGGCTCCTTCTGGGTTGTTGGCAGGAGGCAGTTCCTTGCACTGAGGGGACTGAGGCCCCCTACCTTGCTAGATTCCTAGCTTTTTGAGGCCACCTATGTTCCTTGATTCATGGCCCCTTTTTTTTCTCTATCTTCAAAGCTAGGGACAGAGTGAGTTAAGCCCTTCTCACATTTTGAGGTACCCCTGCCATTTCACCTCTGATCTAGCAAGGCAAGACTCTCTGTTCTTAAGGACACATGGTTAGGAGGTTAGGCCTGCCTAGATAATGCAGGATAATGTACCTCATGCCAGGGCCCATATCCTTCATCAACATCTGAGAACAATCTTTGCTATTTAAGGTACTGTGTTTACAGTTTCTGGAACCAGTGCAGACATCTTTGGAGGTCTTGTCTTGCCTGCCACTGGCATATCATCTGGCTTCATTGCCAACTAAGACAGCAGTAAGTAGTTATTACTACCATCAGGGCTGCAAGCATAACAAATGTTAATGTTGACAAACCTGAGAAATGTGACTTAACTGGCTATTTTTCTAAGTTAAAATCATTTTGGGTCAGGTCTCAAAACAGTTTGGAAAAGGATGTTTCAGGACTTTTGTAGTCAAGCAGAGCTGCAGCAGTACTTATCTCTGTGTATAGCAAAGGATGGTAATTTACATTATGCCTGTTTCTTTGTAATTTAGATTCAGAAAAAATGATATGAAACAGGCACACTCCTGCCGCCAGCTATTTGCTTTCAGCTACTCATTGCCTGCCATATGCTCCCCGCTTTTACACCTGTGTTCCTGTTTTCCCAACTGCTTAGCCTGCCTGTGTGTGGCAATCTGTTTATGAGATGCATATTTATCACAAAAGGTTTTTTTTTTTTTTTTGTCTTTTTGAGACAGGGTCTCATGTTGCAGTTTGGGCTAGCCTAGAACTCACTTGGTAGCCAAGGCTGGCTTAGAACTTGCAACCATCAGTCTGCCTCTACCTCCCAAGTGCTGGGATTGCAAGCCTGTACCACCACACCCAGCTATCAAAAGTTTTGATTCCTACTTATTCTGAGACACAGTTTCCAAAATACTAGAAATGTGGCATCTCATTTTCCCCAATAGGCAAATAAAATGACAAAAACCTTGTTGTTAGCCAGTTTTTCCAACAATTTTTTTTTTTTTTTTTTGAAACGGGGATTGAACTCAGGCCCTTGTGCTGCCAGGGAAGCACTTATTCTACTGAGCCATCTCCCTGGCCCCCAAACAATGTTTTTTGATCTCTTCTCTGGGGTGTTTTCCTCCACAAATTCATAGAGCACTGAAGAAGCCCCTGTGGCATCGTGGACCAATTAGATACTTAATAACCACTAGTTGAACCAATTGCTAAATTCAAGTAATTAATTATATTATCTTATATGCCAAAATTTGGGCAGATATGTCTATTTATTATTTTTTAAGAGCATTCTTTTTAAAATTAATTTTATTGAGAAAAAAGTTGCAATGAGACAGTTTTAAAACAGGCTGGTAGGAGAGTTACAACAATTAATACTGCATATTGTTGTCTTTGTAGTAGTCATTCATAGCATAAGATACAGACATGATATCCTGTCCAAGCACTATTAGTACAAATTTTTCTTCTCATTGAATTAAGAGAAAGTGGCTATATATCTATCCTATTTTGTATATAAAGATAAAAAATTGTCCTTCATTTATGTCTCCTTTTTTTGTTTAGTTTTGTCAGAGATGGATAGTCCATTGCGATCCAAATATTGTAGGTGCATGAGTTCAGCAAAATATTCCAATATAGTCCAGTAGTCCACAATAGTAGTGGGTTATCTACAGGACTGGAAGTGGTTGAATCTGTTGACTTGAGCCTTCCACAGCTCTGCATATTAACATGGCTTCACTTTTCCTACCTCATTTCTACACTTTTCTGCTGGATAGTTAAGACCAAGATAAAGCAAGACCTATATAACATGAAATGTAACTTTTGTATCTCACAAGGTCAGTCAAATCCCCTCAGGATTTATCCTGAAACTCTGTACCACCTTTTGTAGATCCTTGGTCAGTGTCAGCCATGTGGATGAGTCATGCCATTGCTTGACCAATTTGCTCTCTGTGAAAGCCTGAGAGAATGTTTTCTCTCCATGTGACTCTCCTTAGGCACACTCTACGACTTTGATCACATTGCTCTGTGGCCCCATAATCTCCTTGATCAGAAAATTTGGGACACAACTGAGTTGCATGATGTTACAGTACAGGTTCTCCTGTCCTGAATCCTTACTGACCTTGAAAGGGTAGGGCCAAAGTGTTGGCTGTCTTTGTAGCCCTTCTTTTTCTCTAATTTTTGGTCTGCAAACTTAGGTTGTTAACCCTCCAGAAGAGAAGCTTATTATTACCTTACAACATATGCAGTTGGGTTTAACTTTTAAGAGTATTCTTAACAAAACATTATTAAAATGTCTGACACAAGTGAGTAAAAATGGGTGGTTAGAGACGAAGTTTCCAATTCAAATTTTACTGAATATTATGCTGTTTTATAGTCTAGCATATCCTAGTACATTTAGAGCCAAGCAATGGACTTTTTAAGAACAATTTCCATTTTCAAACTTTAAATTGATATGTACTGTAATACAGGAAAAGATACAAGTTGTAAGTATAGCTTGATACCTTTGCAGTTATTCCCACACGGTAGCACCCATATCATGAAACCAGTATTATTACCTGCACCCCAAGTACTCTAAAGCTTCCTTCCATTTGCAGCTGCTCTATTTTAAGATACACAGAAATATTCTCAAGATATTGTGACAGTACTTCTTAGAAACAAGTCTCCAAGTAAGTGTATCAGAGTTTATAAGATTAAAAAAAAACATGGCTTCTGCCCTGAAAATTTATTTAAATGTAGAAGAGTTTTAGTTTTACCAAATAGTTCCGATGTCACAAGATTGACTCAGATTTTTATTTTCCAATCCTTATTGAATACTTGTGATGATTCAAAAGTACATTTGCTTTAAATATTCACAGATGGTTAATCTGTGAACCATGCACTGCCCTGATGAGAGTGACTTAATATTGCATCTCTTTTTCTCTATGTAGTCTGTTGTTGCTGTTGTTAACATGGTCTGGCTATGTTCCCCGGGCTGCCCTTGAACTCCTGGGTGCAAAGGATCCTCTTGCCTCAGCCTCCTTGAATAGCTGGGACTACAGATGTGTTTTACCATACCTACCTCACTACACAGTTTTTTAAAAAAAAATTTATGTATGAGTCACAAGGTCTCACTATACATCTCAGACTCATATCTACACAGTTTTTAATTGAGATTAAACCAATATATTTTCTCTGAAATTTTGGTTAAGGTATTCCAGAGAAATAGTAGGCATTGAAGAAAAACCTGTTGTCAATAAAAGTGGCAGCCTTGTACTATACATTTGGCTGCCCATTCTAATACTTCCCAACAGAGTAGAAATTGAATTGCTTATAAGAAAATGGAGAAGATAAAAGCCTTAGAGAAGTCGGACTTGGGTATAATGTTTCTCATTCTCCATCCAGTGTCTGTGTTCAAAGATGTTTGTTGAAGTATTTCTAAGAATAAATCTAGGGGCCGGGGAGATGGCTCAGTAGAATAAGCCCTTGACTGGCAAGCCCAAGTGTCTGAGTTCAATCCCATTCTGAAAAAAAGAATAAATCTATTGGAAATCACTTTGGTTATTAACAATAATACTTAAATCATGGCATAGGTATAACATGATCTATTATAAAGCATGAAGGTATATTTTTTAAAATGCTTAATAAGGGAAATTTAATAAGAGTAAATAAAAGTACATATAGCATTCTATAAATATGAAGAGAATAATCCCAGGGGAATTTTTTCTGTTATTTTTGAGAGCTTGTTTGACAGCTACTCCTATACCATTG
The DNA here is from genome assembly GCF_000260255.1 of Octodon degus. Classification (NCBI taxonomy): domain Eukaryota; kingdom Metazoa; phylum Chordata; class Mammalia; order Rodentia; family Octodontidae; genus Octodon; species Octodon degus. Next base: position 18,692,974 of record NW_004524604.1, on the reverse strand, counting down.
ACCAAGGAGGAAAAGTTCCTCCTCTTGGGGGTGGTTGTCCTCTTCCACCAAGTGTGCAGCTCCAGCTTCAAGGAGGGATGCACATGGAGTGGTGAGGGAAGAAGGTGACACCTGCATAGCCATCCAGACCAGCCAGATCAGCCCTGGCATTCAGTGGAGTGACAGATGTCACAGCCAGATTGCCATCACATCCTGGTTGTTTTTTTTTTTTTT
>NW_004524604.1:18649462-18683701 GCF_000260255.1 Octodon degus | reverse complement strand
TCTAATTTAAATCAATTAAATTTAAATTTAAATGTTCCAGATTCCAGGCAAATGCTCTGCCACTGAGCTATACTTTCAGCCCCCAAAAAATCCTTAAAACTTTTTGAGGACCAGTATGATGCCTCATGTGACAAATCACAGTTAAAACACAAAAGAAAACTCAGAGTGGAAAAAAAAAATTAGTCAATTGTCCCTCAGACAAAGGGCTTGGATATTAGGGTTGGCAGTGATTTCTTGGACAGGGTACTAAAAGTACAGGCAACAAAAGCAAACAGATGAATGAGACTACTTCAGGCTTAAGAACTTCTATATATGAAACAGCGAACAGTCAAAAAGCAACCTAAGGTGGAGAAGCTATTAGCAAATCCCATACCTGATAAGAGGATACTGTTTAAAATATATAAGGAACTCCCTATAATTCAGTAACAAGACAACCCCATTGGTTTCATTTATTTTTATTAGTACTTTTTATTAGTACTTATACTTGCAGTATATAGTTTTTATATTCCTTGTGTGTAGTTGGAACATGTACATGACATATTTTAATTCCTTTTTATCATTTCCTTTCTCTCATCCCTCTCTTCATCTTCCATATGAAAAAGATCTATCTCCCTATTTCCTATTTTTTATCTTTTGTTTTGCTCTTTATAATTTGGGTTTCTCATGTAAGAGAAACATGTGATATATAAATTTGTGTGTCTGATTTGTTTCACTTAACATTACAGTCTCAAGGAGCATCCATTTTCCTACAAATAATTCATTTGTCTTTCTTTACAGTAGAGTAGTACTCCATTGCCTGTAAATACCACATTTTAAAAATCTATCTGTGTATGGACATATAAAGCATGTCCAAGATATTATGATTTGTGCTGGTATAAACATTGGCATTATGAGTGTACTATGATGTCTTTAACTATTTGTGGAAGATACCTAGAAGAGGAATAGCTGAGTCAAATGGAATTTCTTGTTTTAGTTTTTGAAGAATCTCCATACTAATTTGTATAGTGGTTGTACTAGTTTACATTCCCGCCAGAAATGTAGAAGGGTTCCTTTTCCCCCATAGTTTTGTCAGCATTTGTTATCATTTGATTACTTGATGATGGCCATTCTTTCTGGGGTAAGATGGAATATCAGTGTGGTTTTAATTTACCTTTCTCTAATAGCCAGTGATATTGAAAATTTCTTTATTAGCCATTTGTACTTCTGTGAAGTGCCTCATTTCAATTGTCCATTTTTTTATTGGGTCTTTTATTTTGGGGGGATCCAAAATCTTATGTTCTTTATGTATAAGAGATAGTCTCTGTCTGAGGAAGAGCTGGCAAATTTTTTTTTTTTTTCGATTCTGAAAAGGTTGCCCTTTCACTCTGTTGGTTGTTTCTTTTGCTAGGTAGAAACTTTAAAATTTTATATAATCCTTTTTTTGGTACTATTTCCTGTGCAACCAGGATATACCTCCTGTGTATGTTTTTGGCCCCTTTGTCAAAGATCAAGTGGGTCAATGTGTGTGCGTTTTTTCTGCATCCTCTATTCTGTTCCACTGATCGTCATGTCTGTTTTTGTGCCATTGTTGTGCTGTTTTTATTACAGTAGCTTTGTGATATAACTTCTTTTTTTGTGATATAACTTCAAGTCCAAGATTATGATTATTTCTCATCTGTTCATGTTAATCCTGATAGCTTTTGCTATTCTGAGTCTCTTTTGATTCCATATAAATTTTAGGATTGTTTTCTCTAGTTCTGGCAATACAAAATTAACTAGTGGGTAGTATAGTATAACTGCTTCTTTTTTTTGCTACTCACCTACTACTTTTCTAAGGAAGTTGGAGCTTTAGATGAAAGCATATTTGGGAAAGGGAATGATGCAAATTGCAGAAACTAAGAAAAGAGCTAATTGAATTGCTAAATATAAGAAAAGCAACTGGAGGGAAAGAGGGGGATACAAATCTTAAAGGAGGGAAAACCACAGTTCAAGAAAATACACTTGCAGTGCTTGTGGCTGGAGAGAATTTTGGAGCAACCAAGCAGAAGGTAGCTCTCTGTGAGAGGTGTTCTGGGGAAAGATGGAGTAATTAAAGGCAATTTTGCAGTTTTCTGAGTAGGTATAGTATACATTTTCTTTTCTACTTGTCCACAAAATCTAAAGTAGAATATTTCTTACTCTGCATTGTGTTGAGGCTGTGGGTGTGGCCTGTGGTGGGCACAAGGGGAGAGCCAAGTTCTGGATGGAGGTTGGCTGGGGAGAAGTGAACCTCCAGAAGGAGCCTGTAAGATCTGAAGGTTCTGGGCCAAGGCACTGGCCAGTGAAGACAAAGAGGGAGACTTTCCAGAAATACCTCATGGGTAGAACTTTGCGATCATTTATGCTTTGAGGGGAAGATGTTGAGTAAAGATGATTTTGAGGTTTACAACTTGGAAGATTGAATACACTGGTTATATCTGACCACTGACTGGGATTGACCTGTGGGCAGAGGTTACAGTACCCAGGTTTGGCACTGGGGATGTGGATGCCAGCACTTTGGAAAGGGTGGGATGGCCGTTGGTAACAACTCTCTTGTTCACTGATGACAAGAATGACTCTAGTATAACCCTGAAAGGAAAGGGGCTACATAACAGCTATCATTAATCTCTTTATACCAAATAGGCCTTATAGTTCTCTTTGACTTAGTTTGGGAAAATAAGGGATATAATCTGAGAGTTGTACAATGTTATGCCTTTATAGTTTATCAGTTATTATTTTCTGTTGGCTAATCAATGGCTGAGACCTCCTATAGTAGTTGTACTCTTATTAATTTCTCTGGAAGCTAAATAACCTATAGCATATAAACAATGATGTCTGTTATGTCTTAATTTTGGCTTTTCATATAAAATGATAGTGTTCTTTCCCCTCTTCCTCAGTGGTTTTTACTTCAAGTTCTTTTTTTATGTAAATAATCTCACCCAGCATTGTGACTGGCTTATTCTGGAATTCTGGCCATATCATTTTACTCAGGCTAGTTCTCTTACTTACATAATGAGAAATGTGGACTGAATTTTATAAATGTTATGAATCATTAAACCTTATTTTTACTCTGTTTGGGTAGCTGTCTAATAATGAGGTAATGCTTGTGGAACTTTTGGAAAGTATAAAATACTTGATAAATATAAAATATGATTGTTAGGTTTCTGGTGGGAGGAAATTTTGTAGTGGATCCTGTTTTCTTCCCTTCTTCAATAGCAAAAGGCAGAGCTATCTGAGAGTTCTGGGCAAATAACTGGTCATACTGAGGGAGGATCCATCTCTTATAAGGAAAACACTGTTTCCTCTATTGTGGTGGCATGAAGACTATTAAAAAGTGTGATAAAGCACAGATTTGTTAGTTATACCCTTTAAAATTGTGTTGGGCTGGTGAGATAGCTCAGAGGACTAAAGCTCCTGGTTAGGCAAGCTTAGGCCAGTGCAGGGACCTGGGTTCCATCCCCGGTACCACATGCTGCGCCAACCCCAACCCCAGGATATAATGAGATCCTGTAGCAACAAATACATTTTTAAAAAGGTTTTAATTTTTTAAAAATCTTTTTATTTATTTATGTATTTGGTACAGGGTCTCACTATGCAGCTCAGACTTGTAGTGATTTTCCTGTCTTAGCCTCTCTAATGCTGAGATCACAGGCACGTACCACCACACCTAGCTTAATTGTGTTAATTTTGATAATTGCTAATTCTTTGTTATGATGGATCCTTTATACTTGTTTGATAATATATGTTTATCAGCATTGATTTTTTTAAATTCATATTCTTTGGAAACTTAAGATTTTAGGAAAAATTTCTATGGGTCATTGAAAAAAATCTATTTAGATTATAATTCCTTTGTCTTTTAATGATCATATTTGGATTCTGCAGGTTACACAATTGAGTACCTTACAGTTTCACCTCCTAAAACTGCTGTTTAAATTTTATCTGAGTAAAGAGCAAACAACTTCAAGTTTAAGCCAATGGATATTTTAGAAGGCAAAGTTCAAACCTTGACAGGGAAGCACACTGGGTAGAAGTCTTGTGCTCCCCTGAACATGAGTTGGACCCAAGTGTCACTTGTGTTGCTGTGAATCATTGACATTGGAATTTTGGGCTAGAACTGGGAAGGGGTGCTCTAAACCAGGAAATAATGCCTAGGTTATTTCGGAGAGCGTAGACATGAATCACTGCTTCTTGCTCGTTGGTGTTGGTTATTGAAATGCTCATTCTGACATTTTGGTATTGTAGGCAATTACAGTCTGGGCAATGATCTCCCCACTGTACAGTTTCCTGTGACTTAATAATATGTACTATAGAAAACAGGAGCAAAGTACTTTTCTAGGGACAAAAATGATATATAATAACTTATGTCATTTTCACAAAGCTTAAATTATTCCGTTAATTTCTTCAGTTTCTAAAAAGACTGATCATACTGTTTCCATACTTGATCTTAATAGTTCTCCACTGAAAAGTTAGGTTGTAGGGTGTCTTCTACAGGCCATAGGGATCATAACGTTAAAGAAACGAAGGCCAGAAACTTCACAGCAAGCAGTAGAGATAGGTTCCGAGCCCAGGGAGTCAGCTGAGTGTAGACCCTTAATTATATATTGCTTTCCCACTGGTGGTCATTATAGATCCCTTTTCGTACCTGCATCTTCTTCAGTTTTAAAGTGAAAACTATAGAAACGTCAACCTCAGAGTTGCTGTGAGAACTAAATGAGCTAATATGTGTAGAACTTCAGACCGGGGTTGGTTGATGGTAAATACTTCTCAATGTTTATATTAAAAGTGTTGGCCATGGTAGTGCACAGCTGTAGTCCCAGCACTTGGAAGGCTGAGGCAGGAGAATTGCCACAAATTTCCTACCCTATCTCAACAAAACAAAACATGCCACAAAAAGTTTCATTTGCCTTGTTTGGACTGTCCTTATGTATGAGCGCTATGCTTTGTAGTTTTGGCACAGGAGAAATTTTGTGAACCATAATAATCTGTTGGTGTTCTTACATGGGTGCAGTAGGTTCAAGACAAGACTTTTAGGGTTACGTGTCTTCATTTGCTTAGAAGTCAAATTTAAAAGTTTACCTTTGCTTCATGCAAATGTGAAGAATGGACAGAAGGCAAATGAACCTAGGACAAAGAGATTCTCTCAAGCTGCAGGTCTTGTTTTTCTGATATTCCTGGCTATAGAGACAAGATGTGACACATTCAGGGTGCTGTGGCTGTAGAAGCCCCTGACAGTAGAGACAGGACTGTGGCCGAAGCTCTACTAGTCCAACATAGTGTCATGGGAATTAATAGTCTGTCATCCACAGGAGGCAGTGGCAGCAGTGAGAGAGGTTGCTGTAAAGCAGCACATCCCAGGTCCCACCGTGGAACTCCCAGGAGCTGCCCGGTACTTGAGCTTCTGAAGCCCTGTTTGTTCAGCCTTTCTTTGATTATTTGAGCCAATGCCCTGAACCAACCCTTACGCCCCTGCTACTGCCTTCCTCACTTTCGTCTTTTTTTTTTTTTGACACATTTTGCTAGACTCACTCTTAGTTTTTTTTCTTGGTTTTGTTGTTCTGCTAACAACTAAATATCTTAACTTTTATAAGTAGGCACAAATAAGTAGGTAGATTACAACGTTCATTTTCAGTAGGTCAGGTGACACATATGAAACCAACAGTCGTGGAAATCATAGGAAATTCTTTAGAAAGTATCACTTGGAGTGAGGAGGATATCACCTCTTTTCTGGGATACATAAGAAGAAGTGCATTTTTGATGTATTTGAAAGAAGAAAGGAGAGTCATTAGGCTTGTTAATCAATATTGGCATCCTCCAGGTACAGGGAGGAGGTAGGGGAAATGAAGGTGGTTATTTTTCATATGCCAGATATAGAAATCACTAATAGACAAAAAGACTAACAGAAGTTTTTAACAGTTAAACTTTTTGAACAAGATCGTTGCTACAAAGAGGTTAAAAGTGGTGTTTTAACTACGTATATTCTGTTGCATCACCATATTACTTTATAAGTTTCTTGAGGGTGATGGCATATATTTCTTCTGTACCTAAAAAATTGTGAGGTGATAAAATTAAGACCTCTGTTTTGTCAGATGGTAAGTGCTCTTCAGGGATATTCTCTCTCTCTCTCTCTCTCTCTCTCTCTCTCTCTCTCTCTCTCTCTCTCTCTCCTGCCTATTCATTTTTAAGGTTCAGCTCGAAAATTACCTCCTCTAAACTCTTTCTTGAATTTTCCAGACAGCCTATTCTGCTTTTCTAATTGACTTCATTGTAAAGGTATTGTGGTTCTGGAGGTTGCATTCCAGTTCATTTTGAGGGCTGACTCTGATAAAGACTGTGTGGAGGGCTAAGTTGAAGGGAAGATCATGAAGCAATTCATGGCTCAGCAGGAAATAGCTGCAGTTGGTTAGTGATGTTTTCAGGAAGTCTCCTTTTGCCATGGCTGCCATCTTTGGTTTTGTTGACCCCATATTAAATTGTCATCATCTGACTGCCTCCAACACTTAAGCACAACCCCTAGCAGCTTAGATGTTCTCAAGAAATATGTGTTGAAATGAAATTAGGGCAATGAAGAAAAAAATTCAGAGCAGAATTTGAGTTGGGCTTTGAGGGAAGGTAAAGATTTAGATGTGACAGAAAAGTTTCTAGAGAATGGAAATAGCATGAAGGTGAACTATAACACAATAAGAAACAGGGCCTAGGAAAAGGAGAAGGTCTTTCTCAGGGAGTAGTGGGAAACAGGATTGTTCAAAGGAAAGAATTAGAGCCTAGAGGTAAATGTTTACTAGCTAAACATATTTAGCTCATAATCTCACGAGGAGATGGTTTAAAGTATTGTTTAAAGTACCAAGCAAACAGACAAGAGATACATTAGTTTTGTGAAACAGCATTTAGAATATTTTCCTTCTGTAGAATTTTAGTAGAGAATAATTAGGCAGTGTGCATTATTTGGAACAGCAATATAGTGACACAACTGTTTTCAACTGAACTTTAAAGCAAAAAGCAACAAATGGATCAGTTAAAGAAGCCTGTTATTTCTAATGTTCCTGGTTAAGGTTGATTCCACACCAATTGCTTTGAGAAGCCATAACTGTGTTAGATATCTGACCATGTGTAAAGATGCTTTTACAAAAATGAAGGTTTTTTTTCATTCAGACACATTCATTGTCGTATTCTTGTCTGCCACATGTCTTTGTTCCCTTGTGCTTTGGAGCCAGATCATCCTGCTGTACTGCAAATGGAAGAATGGATCCTACTGAGATCATACTAACTTAAAGGGACTTGATGCTGGGTGAACCTGGTTTTGGTGGAATAATGGATGCACCTGAAGACCTTGTAGCCATTCTTTTTTTTTTTTTTTTTTTTTTTGCTGGTACCAGGGATTGAACTCTGAACCTTGTGCTTGCCAGAGAAGCGCTTATTCCACTGAGCCATCTCCCCAGCCCCCATAATGTACTCATAATTCCTGACTTCAATGATTTGTTGACTTTGAGTGTTATGACATCTGAATTGTTCTGTTCTGCCTTACGCCAGAAAGATCTGCCCATTGGTCATAATATATCACTACTTAGATTGTCATCTTTACCAGAAGGCGAACTAAAAAGAACAGGAAGATTTTTTTTTTTTTCCCCCTGGAAGAAGGGAAGTGGGGATAAGTTAAAGGGACACAGAAGCCACAAGCCCAGAGGCCTGTGGGCTATGAATAATGCTGCTGTTCATTGTGGGAGTAAGGGTCAGCTGAGTTTTCTTTGTTTCAGAAACGTATTTGAAAAAATTCTTTCTGAATTCAGAATGTCCCCACAGTTTTTGGTCTTTGAGAATGTGACCTCCCTTCCATTCTCTCTATGTAAATTATGTCTGATAGTCCTGTCTCTATATCAGTTTGGACTCCTTGCTGAAAGAGACATAACCCAGTGTAACTGGCTTTAAAAATTAGGTTAAGTAACAATAAAAGTGTAAGAGCTTTAGTACAAAGCAATTCAGGGCTCACAACCTGACCAGAATGTGTTTTCTCTCCACCATTTGGCTCTGTATACTGCTGTGTTGGTTTTAGCTTCATTCTTAACCCTGGGTTCTCAGCTACTGCTCTGGGGAGTGTTCATACACCCTTGCTTCAGAAAGCTCCATAAAAGCCTTGTCATGTCTTATTGACTTCAAGTGGGGTTGATACGTATTCCTACACCCAAATCACTGTGGCCAGGGAATATTATGTGCTGCTTGGTTTAGGTGTGGAGCCTCACTCAGTGACTTGACTTAATTATAGGGAGTGGAAAAAACTACACTTGAGGCTTTTATGCTGTTATCAGAAGAGAAGTAGTAACTGGACGAAAAAAAATGAAACTCATTGAGGAAATTTTAAGTGCTAATATTGTAATGTTAGAATGATAGGAAAGCAGTAACAGTTGTGTGTTGAATTTTCTTGGCTCAGGAAGTTACTAACGTGAGAGTGCTGTAGTGGAAATGAGGATAGGGGAGGAGTAAATGTAATCTAAATACTAAATGAAAAGAAAAAGCAAAGATTCTAAGACCATGCATGGATCCAGTGAGCTGAGCTATGAAAGTCTCTATGATAAGTGGGCTCATGACTTGTTGCCCCATCATCTCAGAGAGGAGCTGACACTTGGAAATATCCCTCTGTGTGCCCAGGATATGATAGATGATTTCAAATTGAGCATGTGTTTTGACTTATTAAGAGACAGAATATTTTCTTTTGGTCCTCAGTGCAAGCTAATTTGATGGGAGTGTTTCTAAATAACACACAGCTTTTCTACAAAGGTCTTTGGGAGTCCAAATGCAGTGACTTACAAATCAAAGTGGTATAGATCCAAACATACTAGACCTGAGAACTTCTTTGGCACATACATATATGTTTCATGAAAATTCAAATTGTTAATGTTTAAAAGTCAAATTTCAGGGGCTGGGGATATAGTTCAGTGTCTAAGTGCCTGCCTGGCAAGTGCAAGGACTTGGGTTTGATCTCTAGTACCGCATGCTGTGCCAGCCCTGTGCTGAGCTGGCCACCGAAACCGGGCATGGTGGCGCACATCTATAATCTCAGAGCTGGGGAGACTTAAACAGAGTATCACTGTAGCTCTGAGCTGTGTAGCAAGACCCTGTACCAAATAAATAAATAAATAAATAAATAAATAAATAAATAAATATTTTTAAAAAGTCAAATTTCTCTTAAAAATATGGACCCCTGGCTTCCTTATGTACATGTAGCAGCTCCTGACCCTGAATATAATCATTATGTGCTGCAAACATGTACTAATAAAAAAAAATCGGATAGCAACCTAAGGTCTGATTCCCTTCGGCAACTGTTCACTGAAGCCCTATGGTAGCTGCTCTTTTAAGAGCTGCTTCTTCATAGCCCTTGTGTAGCTTGAATCACACATTAGACTTTCCTTGTCTGGTCCTTGTAGGCTTAGAAGCAAGGACTACCTTTCTAGGATTCTGGCAACAGGGACATAGGAAGAAAAGGATGAAGACTGAGGTGAAATTCTTCTTGTTCATCCAGGCTCAGGAACCAGGAAAAATATTTGTGGCCAATACAATGCAGGTATTGCTGGACAGTCTATCCTGAGGTGAACTGATTTGGACTCTGTATATCCCCATCTCCTCAGTTTATAAGTTAGGTATAGTCACTTAATGTTCAATTTAGAAAGAATTAGCAGCTTCAGTCAAGTACTAGGAGTCTTTTCTTTCATATCCTCAAATGGTTTCAATCAAAATCTGTGGATACTTTTTATTATATTTTTATCAGTAAGTTCCACATTGTGTAGTTTCTTATTTCTCAGATAAGAAAATTACTAACCTTATCCCTACTGACCATGAAGCAAAGATTTTCCTACCTATGGTCACCAAAAGTGTGGCAGACCTATCAGGGTACCTGTTTGGGTAGAGCTGAGGGCACAGAGTGGAGGGACTAAGGCACAGAAGGGAGGCCAGATTTACATTGCTGCTCTTTGCCTAGGTCATCCTTCAGTACTTCTGTACTTAAAACTCTAAGTGTATGAATTTCAAAGCTGCATAGCACTTGCTTGCTGTAACCTGGGGATGGAATGAATTCTAGGACAAGAGCCTTATGAGAGGAGACCAGTTTGTTTTTGTTTTATTGGGGGGGGGAGTTGTATTTTTTTCCCTTGACATTTGGACTTAAGCATTCAATAAGCAATTGTGGCTCTGTACATTTAGCTATTAATTCAGTTGCACAAGTCACATCCCATTTGAGTTTCTGTGCTTGGGTGATTGAATCTCAGACACAGAGTAGTAAAGGTGTGGTGCCAGCAGTTTTGATTTCAGTTTGATACCTTTTCTTGGAAGTTATTCGTTCTAAGTTCTATTATATAACCTTTAAAGGATCTACTGTTAGGTCTATTTCTGCCTTCACAAAGTACTTTTTGACTTAGCACATATTTTATGTTTTTACAACTTGCAGTTTGTTTTAATAGGGGAAAGGGATATTTTATCTTAGCATAAATCCTCTTCAGACTGATTTTCCAGGAACTTCTGTTTCTGTGTTAAAATTTTGGTACTTTTTCCCTCTTTTATTTTAAACTCGTGTCTTTGTGAGTGTGCATGTATTTTAGTCTTTATTCTCGCATTGGTACCCCATATTGATATAGGACCTTCAGATTATATAAGGGAAATAAATGTCCTCCCAACTTGTAAGATGTCACATATGCTGACTTTGTGTTCCCCAAAATCAAAGATACAGTTCCCACAACAGGAGAGGGCCTGATTGGATTTCCAACGAGCCCACTTCACAGAGAATGTTTTATAAAGCAAAATCAAAAAGGTTGGGTACAACATTGGTTAAAGCTGTAATCAACCAATACGATTATAAGTATAGCCACTTAGGTAATATTAATCCAATGGGGAAGCAAGTCACATAGCAAGTGTACATGGAATGAACGAGGAACTTTGCAGCAAGGGATTGGCCACCCACTGAAGTGACTGATGTTTATCCTGACTTTATTGGACCAGGTGTGAACACTGCTCTTATCCCTTGGGGAGGCATATAGGCCTGGTCGCTCCATCTTTATCTTGAGGCCTGGCTTCCGACTAATGCATGGCCACAGGTGTAATGTATTTTAATTGTTTGTATTGACTCTCTTTCTCTCTCTGACTGCCTATCGTGTTTCTACCTAACTTAGCTGTCTATAATAACATGATACAGATGCTTTGGCTATAAGTAGTCCAGAAACTGCCAGCCCATAGTGATATGTGATATGCTTTGGAGTAACCATGGTAATAAGTTGTATAAAGTATATTAGTATTAAGTATAAAGTATATAAAGTATTTAAATCGAGATTTGAATAGTAAATGAATTAGAAATGATTCTGTATTATCATTAGAAAAGTAATCACAAGATTATATCTTCTATAAAAAAGGTTTTTGTTTTGCTTTGTTTTTTCTTTTTGAGACAGGGTCTCACTATGCAATTCAGGCCGGCCTTGAACCCACTTTGCAGGCTAGAATGGTCTCGAACTTGCAATGATCCTCCTGCCTCAGCCTCCTGAGTGCTAAGATTACAGGGTACACCAGCATGCCTGGAAAAAAAGTCAGTTTTAATTAAACTTTTTAGACATTTACAGTTGAGCCTGCTAAGTATTATGTGAGTTTCTAGAAGAGAATAATTCTTTTTTTTTTTTTTTTTTTTTTACTGGGGATTGAACTCAGGAGCTTCTGCTTGCCAGACAAATGTTTATTCTACTGAGCTATCTCCCAGGCCCTAGAAGAGAAAATTCTTGTTTATTTTTAAATTTCAAGTTTAGTCCAGTCAAATAATATGTATTTGTTGAATATATGAATTAATGAATTGAAATTCCCTTATTAGGGAATGAATTTCAACTTCCTTGCTAGGAGCTATATATTGGGGCTTCTAAGTAAAGGAATATTAATAGTAATCCTAACAGCTGCCAAATGCCAGCCCCAAGTCACGCCCAATGTTCAGATGCATAGGAATGTGATGATTGTGGCTCACTGTGCAGCTGACCGTGATGTTCCCCACCCTCTCTCCCTTGCCCTCTGTCTCATTTGCAAGAGAGTTATCCTTTTAGTCTTGTTCTGTACATCCTTTATTGTGCTCTTTGTTTGTACTTTGCCTTATGCAAATGAGAGGTACTGTAAGCTTGTGTATCTGATTTATTTTGCTCAATATATTTTCCAGATGCATCCATTTTCCTACAAATGCCTTAAGTTTATCCCATTTTTATAGCTGAGTAGTATCCCACATTTTCTTTATCTGGTTGTCTGTTGATGGGTGTACAGGCTGCTATAATTATTTAGCTGTTATGAATTATGCTGCTACAAACATTGGTATACATGTATTACTGTATTACTGGCTCTCTTCTCCAAAGAGCTAAAGACATTGAGTGAAGGAAAATACAGAGGTGATTATATCTCATGCCAGTGGGAAGGAGTTCAGGGAGTGGTAAGTGAACCTTGTACAGATTAGAAGTCCAGGTTGTCCACTCAGAGTAGGAAACAGAACTTGCACATTAATTTGGCAGTGTGGGGAGTAATGAAATGGTAAATACTTGGAAAGATGAAAGGACATAAAAACATCAACCTTACATATTCTTACTTTCTATTTTTGCAGGATATTGCCAGGCCTCCACTTAGCCACAAGCATCAGTTTGGAAACAGGGGTCTCTTTATCCAATGCTTTATACCTGCTTTTTCTTAGCTAGTTATTCCAGTAGGCTTGTGATCTTTAAACTTGTACTAGAGAGTTGAAGATAGCAAGTAAGACAAGAAAGGGCAAAGATTGTAGTGGGAGTTAAGTGAATACCTTGTACCTTGTAAAAGATTGGAAGAGGATACAGGGCATCAGTAAAAGTTCCACTCATCAGAAATGCTGAAATGCTCTGCAGTTTCTGATCCTGGTCTTTTGCATGGAAAAATGGTGTCAGTGGTTTTTCCCTAAAAGTCAGGAAGGATATATCCCATTTTTTTGCATTCGTTGAAGCAAGTTTGTTTTGACCTACCCCACCTAAATGCTGCCGAGTCTTCTCAGGTACCTGGCTTCTCTAGTCTTGATTAGGAAGAACAGGAAGCTCGGAGAAAGCTTTTTACTCTTTGTAATCAACCTTCAGTCCGTGGCTATGTGGACAGTAGTCTATAGTTCCTTTCTGTGTAAGTTCTGTTGCAATCGCTACCCTGGGACAGGGGTCTTCTTGCTGTAAGTGGGTTTCCTTCCTTTCTCAGTGGATAATCTCACCTTTTTCTGCCTTCTTTATCTAGTGGTTTCTCAGAGGCGCTCTCCTGCTGTCCAGCTAGTACCCATCCCAAGGACACCTAACCTAAGCACCCCCTATGTAGTAGGTTTATTCTTTCCAAAGGTGTAGAGAACCACAGATCCCACACTGATTTGCTTTCTGCACTGCCAGAGTACCTAAGAGTGTGTTACTGATTTACATAAAGGCAGAAATGCATAAACATAATTTAATATTTCAGCAAATTAATATTTACAATATTTTTTTTAAACATTTATTTTGTGTGTGTGTGTGTGTGTGTGTGTGTGTGTGTGGCCAGCTCAGCCCACCAGGGGGCAGGGCTGGCTGGCATGTGGTGCTGGGGGATCGAACCGCGGTCCCTGTGCTTTGCCAAGCTTGTTCCAAGTAGGTGCTTTAGACCACTGAGCCATCTCTCCAGCCCCAGTATTTACAATATTAATATTCTACAACAGTAATATTAACTATTTTAAGTGTTCAAGATTGAAGTATTGTAACAACAATAACAAAGTCTCCACAAGCCTTGGGAAAATTTCCCCTGATTAAAATCATTCTTGGTCATTGTTATCTCTCTTGGTGTTTCCCCCAAGGCATCCTCTGCTCACAGGTGGGGCTTTTGGGAAGTGATTGGATCACGGAGGTGTGATGCTCATCCCATGGATTAGCCCAGGGATGAGTTTATAGCTAAATGCAATTTGAGAAGTGAAGCTTTGTTGGAGGAGGTTGGTTCCTGGCCTTGGCCTGGGGCCAAGCCCTGGAAAGGACAGTCTCCCTCCCTCCTCTGGGATCTTTCTCTCTCCGCTTCCTGCCTGCTAGCTCTAAGCTCCGTCTCCTTCCCTGTGCCCCCCTGCCTTGGAGATAGCCAGCTATGGACCGAAACCTCTACGTACTGTGAGCTAAATAAACCTCTTCTTTAAACTGTGGGTGTTGGGTATTGTGCCTCAGTGATGAGAAAGTAAGACAGTCATCCTTATTTTTATTTATTGCTTTTACCAAGAGCTTTTTTTTTCTTTCTCCTGTACTGAGATCAAACCCACAGCATGTGCCATCTAGGCCCTGAGTATTGTTACTAGTCATTTGTGGCTTTGGTTTAAGACACATTGTTTTTCCCTGTAAGAATTTTTGTTAACAATGTGAATTAGTTTTTTAAATACTGAAAAATACAGGAATACTGTGCTGATGTGCTGTATGTATCCTTTAGCAGTTTACTTTTTCTACTGAGTATATTTTTGAAACAAGTGATTGATTTATTTCACTGATGTGTAAACATTCTGTTGGTCGAACAGTAAATATGGTCAAAAGAAGGAACACATAGGGCTGGCCAGATAGCTCAGCGGATTAAAGCGCCTGCTTAGGCAGAGCACAGTGGCTGGGGTTCAATCCCTGGTGTGCTATGCTGGCCCTGCCCCTGGGGTGTGCTGAGATGGTGATTGAGACTGGGCGTGGTCGTGCGCGCCTCTAATCCCAGTGCTTGGGAGGCTGAAAACAGGAGGATCACTATGGGTCTATTCTACATAGTGAGACTCTGAACACCCTGTAAATAGATCCTGTACCAAATACATTAAAAAAAAAAAAAAAAAAGGCAGACCATGGGGGAACAATCAGGGTTTCTCTCTACCTTCCACTTGCAGAAATTTGCAAATTTGATAATTTATATCTGAGCCCAGAGACACAAGATAATTCGAGTGTGTAACTGGCCACAAAATAGTACAAAATATTTCTTAAAAAGTTAAATGCTTGCCTGGCAAGCTCAAGGGTCTGAGTTCAATCCCTAGTACTAAATACACTTAAGAAAAAAGTTAAAATAAATAAATAATAAAGGAACACATGAAGAGTTTATTGTTCATTCACACTTCAATGTGAAAGGTCATAATCTATTCTTTAAAACTCCCCATGATACTTGCAGTGAGACAGTTAAGAATGTCTATAGAAACATGTTGAAATTAAGAGCTTGCATATTAGAAGCAGATTTTGTTTTTCCATGCTAGGACCTGCATATGGGGTCCTACAACTGGAACCACTGAGCTACATGCCCAGGCCCTGAGTTTCTGGGGTATACCACTGAGCTGCATCCTCAGTCCACCAGGTTTTATTTGAATCTCTTACTTTGCCTACCTTCCTTGGGCAGGTTACCTAATCTCTGTAGGCCTCCAGTTTGCATTTTAAGGGATGATGCTTTTTCCATCAGTGTAAACAGATAGTGAGCACATGCATGTGAGGAGGTTAGCACAGTTCCAGGCCCAGTGAAAATCCTCAGTAAATATTTTGTCTTCTCTCTTGCTCTCTCTCTCTCTCCCCCCTGGTCTTTCTTGAGACAGGATTTCACTATGTAGTTTAGGCTGGTCTTCAATCCAGTGTGGTCCAGACTGGCCTTGAATTTATGGTGATCCTCTTGCCTTAACCTCCTAAGTACTGGGATTACAGGAATGCGTCAACATGTCTGGCAGCTCAGGCCTTCTGATTGGTCTGCTTCAGGCATGTCTGTGTGTATCCTTCAAAGCTAGGGGTTTGGATATTGACTAAATGACAAGTTCTTCAAAATTGTGAAGTGATTGCTATTAACTGTCCTAAGGTGTTTTATGGTGACAAGTTACATAAGCTTGACAAATATGAGTTGACCTAACTTCAGTTTTCCCCCACACTGTACACACAATGATGTCTTTTAAAGTGCAAATTAATGCATAAGAATTTAATGTCATGTTATGATAAAAATAAATATTTGTATATTTGTATGGCTTGATATCAGATTATATTTGAGAGGCCTGAATACTAGTTGAAAGGAAGGAATGGTATAAATTGGGTTCTACCATAACTTATCTGGAAAACAGGGATTTACTTTGAGACGTTGAGAAAGTAACTCTATCCATGATTCTACCTTTCTTGATTGTCACAATGGGGATAGGACCTACCTCATGGAGTGGGGAGGATTAAATGAAATATCGTATACATATAACAGTTAAGACATTGTGTAGCATGTTAATTACCTAAGAGTAGGTCTAATAAGAGAAATAAGGGTTATTAACTATGGGTCATCAGGCTTTTTTTTTCTAAATTTGAGTACTAGGTTGACAGAACACACTCTTTTCCTTTTTTATTTCTCTTCCATTTTTAAAAAGTCTGTGCTATATTGTAGTGCAAACTTTTTTTTTTTAATGAAAGACATATAGCAAGCTTGGGGAGCATGCAGTTATTGTATTAGTCTTTTACATGTAAAATCAAGCTACTGTATTTTCTTAGCCAATACAGTATTCATTAAGTTTATTATGTTATGTAAAAATGCTTGTCAAGATACACTAATGCAGTTTACTTAAGAATTCTAACATAGGGTGAGAATATTAACCCTAAATTTGTCTACATTTTACTTATGTCCCAGAGACTTTGCCTGACTGAGATTAAGGGTGGCAGAACAGGCACAAGAGAGAAGCCATGGGAGCTTCAACCACTAGCAGTACCAGGGCTGGAGCTACCCAAGCCCTTTGGAGTGCCCATCTTGCCACACATTGCAAAGGGTGCTGCACATGGAAATTCAGGAACTAATGTTTGCCCTGCTGGATTTTGGATTTGCTTTGGTCTCATTCCTTTGTATATCTCTGTTTGTAACTTTTGAATGGTGATGTCTATCTTGTACCATTGAATGTTGAAAATGTTTAACTTTCTATTCATTGCACAGGAGTTCACAGATAAGAGTTTACCTCAAATCTGAAAGGAGACTTTTGACTTCACGTTTTCAGCAATGCTGAAACTGTTAGGACTTTGGCAATTCTGGGAGATAGACTAAATGCCTTTTACATAAAGGAATGTTCATGAGTCCTTGGGGAGGGGTGACAAAGGACTGACTGTTAAGGCTTATGTCTAGATGTTCTCCCAGAGTCTTATGTGGTCAGAGGTGTGGCTTTTCAGAGGTGGCTGGATATAGGGTGCATGGTGCAGCAATCAAGGATATGATGCTAGGATCAAGGGTGGGTAGCCTGGATAAAATATAAGGGACCAAAATAGGCTCATCTCTTGTTACTTTCCAGTTGTCCCTTGTTGCTTGCCCTGCTGCCTTCTGCCTGATATGAACTGTTTCTCTCCTGTGTTACCCCTCTGTCATGCCATCCTGCTTTGGATCTAGCCAATTATGTACTGACATCTCTACAAACTGTGGTCCAAATAAACCTTTTTTCCTTTAACTTTGGGTGTTGGGTATTTTGTGTCAGTAATGAGAAAAGTAACTAAGACAATAAGCATGCAAATGATGCTATTCTTTTTTATCCCTCTGTTATTCTTACTTTTCTACATCTTGCTTTGTTATTTTAGGAGTATACATGCTGGCCATGTAGCTCAGCAGTACAGCACTTGCCAAGTACATACGAGGGTGTAGTTTCTGTCCTCAGAAGTGTAAAAATCAATAACATAAAAGGATATGGGGCATAGTAGTATATGTCTGTAATCCCAGCACGCAGGATACTGAGGCAGGAGGATCTCTGGGAGTTTGAGGCCAGTCTAGGCTGCATAGGGAGTTCAAGGTCAGCCTGAACTACATGGTTGGTCCCTGTCTACAAACAAACAGACAAACAACCTTAAAAAAGAAAAAGTATACCTTAAAGATTATTATGTATTTTATGTTTGTGATATTTAAATGCTAAAGTACTTAAAGCAACATCTTTGTTTATTAGATATAGAATCAAAGCCTTAAAAATTATAAACCTAATAACATATGGGTAAATTGCTTTTTAAATAAGTTTACATGCTGGTTTTGCATGGTGAAGGGAGAATAAAAAATTGTTTTGGTAATAAGTTTCATAAATTTAAATAGACATAGCTAAAAATGCAAGGTCAGTACAAGGTCTGTTAATTTCCAGCCTGTGCAGTGCAAATGCTAAAATTGGACCACTATTTTTAAAACCTGAAGCAAGATATAGAAACCATTTTGAATAAGGGACAGGATATGGAGGATGCCCAAGACCATAAAGACTAAAACCCAGCCACAACAGACATAGCATTTTGCAGACCATAAAGAAATGCACTTTCACATACTCATAAAACTGCTCAACATCTTTCAATATAGAACAGCTATTCTTGTAAATAGCTTTAACTGCAGTAAAATTTTCTAAAAGTGAGAATTCAATACAATTAATATTTAATACTAGTTGTAAGGAACTGCATCCTACGAGTCTGACTTTTAGTTGTATTCCTTTACTGACTTCAGCTCTTCAGATTTTATTTTTAAACAGTGAAGAATAAATAGTGGGCACTGGAATATTTTAAAATGTATTTAATTGTACATTAAATTAGAATCATTTCCCAGAAAAATTGTAAAAGGTAAAAACCAATCCCTTTGCAAGAACGTCAGAAGCCCTAGATGCTTGCTTCAGCAGCACATAGGCTAAAAATGTTAAAGAAGTCAGGTTACAGAGCATGACAAGTGAGCCATATTCTTTGAGCGCTTCATACAATTTAACGTTCTTAAAGTGATCAGTGATAAATCTTAGTAATCAAATTATTTGGAAAACTGATGTGCTTCCCTGAGGCTGTGGGTTATTGAACCTCATAGATAATGTTTAAAATGGTGTCCTCCCATGTAGTCTCAATTCCTCTTACTTAACAAATGTTCGCTTATTTTCTGAGGTACATAGGAAATGTCTAATATATCTAAGTATATCTAAGAGGGATGCAACATAATTTGCTACTTTAGCTTTATATTGCATAGATAACTCACTAAGTCATTGAAAAAATAAGAGTTGCATTGTTACATGTCAGAATTATTATTTTTTTTAGAATTATAAAAAATGTGAGTAATTCCACTTTTAGAATTTGTCATATAGAAATAAACATAGATATTAACATACATTTATCTATGAGGATGTTCATTAAACCATTATTTATAATAAAAATTAGAAACAATGTAAATACACTGAAACAAAGGATTTGCCAAATAAGTTATGCTAGTATACTATGTGACCATGAAGTATTTTGAAGAACAATATGAAAACATACTGACAAGTGTTAGTAGAAAAGAAGGTTATAAGTAATGTGCTCACAGTTTTCACCTCCCGCTCCGCAAAGGTACATACACATGCTTAGATGGAAAGAGAAAAGTAACGAGATGGTAGGCCGTATTTCTGGAGAGCACCATTATGGGTGATTTTATTTTTTTCTGTTCAGGGCATTTGTTACCAA
Source organism: Octodon degus (assembly GCF_000260255.1). Classification (NCBI taxonomy): domain Eukaryota; kingdom Metazoa; phylum Chordata; class Mammalia; order Rodentia; family Octodontidae; genus Octodon; species Octodon degus. The sequence goes on along the minus strand of NW_004524604.1, from coordinate 18,664,310 downwards.
TTATTTTTAAACATGAACACCATCTTTTAACTTTCTTATAGTCTAATTTTACATAAATTCTTTCTTTTTGTCTTAACTACTCACAGTAGAGGGCCCCAGTGATCTGGGAAGAGCCTCACATGGAGAAATGGAGAGATTATTTTATTTATTTTTTTAAAGAGAGTACAAATTAGAATTAAAATAGAAAAAATTACAAATAATACAGAATTTCGCTTAACAAAGTAATATGTATTTCACAGTATTTGTTGTGATACAGTGTTGTCTTCTAATCAGTTATTCATATTACCAGATATATGCATGTAAAATTGGAAGAAGAAAGAAAAAAATAAAGAAATGTATAAGAAATTAAGAAGAGAGGGGCTGGCAAGATGGCTCAGTGGTCTAAAGCACCTACATGGAACAAGCTTGGCAAAGCACAGGGACCACGGTTCGATCCCCCAGCACCACATGCCAGCCAGCCTCGCCCCCTGGTGGGCTGAGCTGGCCACACACACACACACACACACACACTAAATAAATAAATGTTTAAAAAAAAATAAAGGGAAAGGATCAATATTTAAAAAAAAAAAAGAAAAGAAATTAAGAAGAGAAAAAGTACAATTGAAAAAAGGAGGCGAAATAAATTAAAGCATTAACTGCTTCTTTCCATAGACCAGCAGAAACACACAATACAGTTGTCCAAACCATCTTTCTTTCTTTCTTTTTTTTTGAACCAGGGATTGAACTCAGGCCCTTGCACTTGCCAGGCAAGTGCTTATTCTACTGAACTATCTCTCTGGCCCCCAAACCATCTTTCTTACATACATAGATAAATCTTTTCCCTGCCACTTCCTCTCCTGTCTTTCTTCTCAACTCAGTAACTCTTTCCTGTTGAATAAGTTCACTTCCTTTTCTCAGTATCCATTGTACTCTTCAGATTCCATTTTTCTCTTTCAGGTTCTTGCACTAAGGAAACAATACAAGGTTTGCACATATGGGTCTGACTTATTTCACTTAAGAGTATGTACTCTAGGTTACATCCATTTACCAACAAAAGACTCAGATTTATCCTGTTTTATAACTGAATGATACTCCATTGTGTAAAAATATCACATCTTTATCCATTCTTTAGTTGGGCATATGAGTTGTTTCCAGGATTTATCTGTGACAAATTGTGCTGCTATAAACATGGGTGCATATATATTGCTGTGATATGAGGTTTTTACTTCTTTTGGAAAAATACCCAGGAGGGGAATAGCTGACTTGCATGGGATTTCCAGTCCTAGCTTTTGAAGGAATGTCCACATTGATTTCTATAGTGGTTGTACCAGTCTGCACTCCTACCAACAGTGTTCTTTTTTTCTGCACAGCCTCTCCAGAATTTGTTATTGACTGACTTCTTGATGTTAGCCATTCTTTTTGGGGTGAGATGGAGTCTCAGTGTTAATTTGCATTTCTCAAATGACCAATGATGTTGAACATTTTTCATATATTTACTTGCCATTTGTAAATGCCCTTCTTTCTCTTAGAAGTGTATATTTATCTCAGGTGGCCATTTTTAGATTGGGTCTTTGAATTTGGGGGACCTGATTTTTTTGAATTCTTTATATGTTCTAGATAGAAGGCTTCTATCAGAGGGACAGTTGTCTATAATTTTTTTTTCCAGTTTGTGGGTTTTCTTTTTACTCTGTTGGAGATTTCCTTTGAAATGAAGAAACTTTTCAAAAAGATGAGATCCCAGTTGATTTTTTGAAGTATTTCTCATGCAGCTTGGTTTTTGTTCATGAACTCTCTCCCTATCCCTATGTCTTTATCATTTTTACTTACATTTTCCTCCAGAAGATTTAGTGTTTCTGTTTTAATATTTAAATCTTTGATCCATTTTGACTGTAGCTCTGTGCGTGGTGATTGGCATGGGTCTAGTTTTAGGCTTCAGCATGTGGCAAGCCAGTTTTAGGGAAGTATTATTTTAAAGGAGCCAGAAACTCCATCCATAGATGAGCAGACTCTAAGTTAATTCAACCCTTTTTGTGCACATTACTTATGTCTTTAAATCTTACTTTCTGACCTCCTAATTCAGTTCTACCTTTCTTTCTTTTTTGCAGAACCGGGGATTCAACTCAGACCCTTGTGCTTGCCAGGCAAGCACTTATTCTACTGAGCCATCTCCCCAGCCCCATTTCTACCTTTCTTAAAACTTGCTTATTTTACTTAAATAATGGGATAAAATGTAAATGAAAATTATTCATACGGTTGAGAAAAATTTATGTGCCAGGAAAGCACAGAGTGGAAAAGCAGGTGTTTCTTCCTCACACTGAATCTCAGCTCTTATTTGCCAGTCAGTGCTGGGAGAGAGTGTTACTGGGAGACCTGCTATTTGTTTGTCAGCCAGACATAATGGATGATTTTATTTTTGTAGAGAATGTAATTCTTCTTTATCATATATTGCTTAGAAAAATATTTCCAAAGGACTAATATTCTTTTATAAATATTGTGTGTTCTAGATACAAAGGCTTGAAGTTGTCTTGCCTGACCTAAGATGGAAAATAGTACCACTACCATTTCTCGGGAGGAGCTTGAGGAACTACAAGAAGCATTCAATAAAATAGGTATGCTAGAGGAAATGTAAATATGCTGTTATTATTTTGTTTGATGTTAGACTTCAGGAGTAGAACAATACTTTTTAAAAATCTAGGTTTTACTGGATTCTTTCTGAAAAATAAAGACTGACTTGAATTTCTAGGTCACTTGGACTTTGAATTCTTTGATCATTTCTTTGCAGAGAATAACCTAGGTTAATGAATGACAGTGAAACTGAATACACTTAACATGCTATTCTCATTATAGTGATAAATATGGAAACATTTCCTTGTGTATTAACTAAATTCTGACTTTCATATGTTTGTCACTAACTATAACACTTTGTGGCTTCATGAAGAATATTTTATGAATCTACTGTAAGTATTATCTTTAAAGGTCACATGTCTTGTTTTGCTTCTCACTCATGTATTTAAATTTAAAACATGTCTGTTTTTAAAGGCCATATGTCTTATTTTTCTTCTTTCTCTTCTTAAAGCCATTCAATGTTTTATCTTCAATACATTATCATCTTGCCAACTTTGTAATTTTCTTCCACAAAATTTCCTCTATGCTGTTGAATCTCAATTCTTCTACATTTTCCTTTTAGAAAACTTATGGTAAATAAGGAGAATATAAATACCATTTTTTCCCTTTGGCCTACAAATATATGCAAGTGAAAGCTGAGCACAGTGAGTAGACGTCGGGACAGTGAGATCCACTGTCATTATCCCTTCCTCAGCAGATACCTTCTCTTGGGCTAAAAGTACTCCATGAAAAACATGTCAGGATATAATGATCAGAGTTCATCTTGTTCTTAGATATCTCACAAACCTAGTGAATAATAACTAAAATTAATGTAGGTGAAATGAAATGCAGGATGGATTTTAGAGACTACTACAAAGAAAAAAGATTCAATTTTAACAAGTGAAGCTCTTTTTAAAAAAGTAAATCCTTATGATTTGTAGAAAAAGCAAGACCTTATGATTTCATTGCTCTGAAACACAGCAGACTCTTTTACTTTACTTTTTTTTCTTTTACTTTTCGCTGTAGATTTATCTTGGCACTGTGTGAATGTGTATACTTTCAAGAGTGGTAATAATAAATATTACAGAGTATGGGCTACAGTGCCCACGATCTTTTTCAAGACAAAAACTGGGCAATTACTGAAATGTTCTGCTCATTTGGGCATGTAAACAGGAAGTAATAAAATTGGATCTCCTACCTTGTACTGAAGTCATGTTATATAGAAACTTGGAAAAAAAAGTGCTATGTAGGTCTTGGTAAAAATGAATGGATGAGTCATCTATTTTCTTTGTTTAGCACACCGGCTTTAAATCTTTATGACTCATGGACATATAATCTTGCAATATTTATTTAGTGAAATTTTGAATAAACAGTTCACTAAAAGACTATCCTAACAGCAAAACAATTTGTTTTATGTGAGAGAACTGTTAACACTAATAGAATATGTACTTGTTTTTATGTATTTTTTAAAACAAGATAATCTATGGTTACTGAACCCAGTAAACCCTCTGCTAATTTGCACGAAACTTTTCAGAGACAGAAGGATATACTCATCCAGCCTTACTAGATGGAGTATTTTGGGGTCACAGCAGAAAAGTTGGGAGTTAAAATATGTCATCTCACTTGCTTTAAAAAACTGCAGTAGAATATACATAGTAAATGTAAGATTTTAATTATTTTTTATTGTATTGTTTAGTGGCATTAGGTACATTTATTGTGTTCTGCATCTGGCACTACCATTCTTTTTCAGAACTCTTTTGCATGCTTCTAAACTATAATTCTATACCTGTTAAACAATAATTTCCCCTTTCCATCTCTCCTGTGCCCTAGAAACCACCATTCTACTTTTTGCACCTAGGAGTGTGACTATTCTAGTTACTGCATGCAAGTGGAGTCAAGTGGAGTCAACTTGTCTTTTTGTGACTAGCTTCTTTAACTTGTTATGTCTTCAGTGTTCGCTCATGTTGTAGCATGTGCCTGAATTTCCTTCCTTTTTAAAGCTAAATAATACTCCATATATATATGGAGTATATATATAATTTACTTAAAGCATTTAGGTTGCTTTCACTTTTTGGCTATTGTGAATAATGCTGTTATACACACGGGTATACAAATACCTGTTGAAGTCCCTGCTTTTGATTTTTTTGAAGTGTATATTCAGAAATGGAATTACTGGGGCATATGGCAACTCTATATATGCATAGTGGCTATATCTTTTTACATTCCTACTAGCAGCACACAAGGTTTCAATTTCTCTACATCTTCACTTATTTTCTGTTTTCTGTTTTTCTTGCTCATTTGTTTTATAGTAGCCATCCTCCTGGATGTGAAGTGGTATCTTTTGTACTTTTGATTTGTATTTCCCTGATTATTAATGATACTAAGCAGCTTTTCATGTACTGATTGGCCATTTATATGTCTTCTCTGGAGAAATGTTTCAAACCTTTCGCCCTTTTTTATTCCTTTGTCCTATTTTTAAATCTGGTTTTGCTGTTGTTTGTAAGAAAGTCTTACTTCTTTTTAAACCAAGATTTTTAGTTTTCTATCCTAAGTCTTTATTTCTCTGCCTTTAAAATGAGAATGACCTTAGTGACTACTTCAAGCTTGTAAAGTTTTAATAAGATAAAGTGAGTAAAGTTATTAACAAATCTCTCTCTCTCTTTTTTTTTTAACAAATCTCTTGACAGAGAATATATGCTCGTTAAGTGGTTCCTATTGATTCCTGTTACATCACACCAAAACTAGAGAAGTTGTAGGAATAGAGCTAGGTTGTAAGGATAAACAGGATAAACACCCAAATCTGTCCATGTTCAAAGCTCCAGGTTGATATATTAATAATGAGGATTTGCTCCAAATTTACATAAATATTATTATTGAAATATCAATTTAGCTTCCTAGATGACTTGAGATTATAGTATATACTTTTTAAAAAAAATATTTATTTATTTATTTGGTACAGGGTCTTGCTCTTCAGCTTGGACTCTTCGTGATCCTCCTGTGTCAGCCTCCCCAGTGCTGGAATTACAGGCATGCACCACCATGCCGGTTTCAGTGTCTGGCATGGTGCAGGGCTGGCATGGCATGCAGTACTGGAGATCAAACATGGGTCATTGTGCTTGCCAGGCAGGTGCTTAGACCACTGAGTTATCTCCCTGGCCCTATAGCAATGTACTTTGACATTCAAGTTCAGAAGATGAATTCTTGTCTTTACCATTAATTCAGTTACAGTGATGACAGCTCGTTTATTGAAAAGAAAGAAATATAGGAAACAAGCAATTACTAGCAGATGGGCAGAGAGAGCATATGCAAGGTGGGTCCTGGCAGTGGCAAAATAATCCATACTTTGTTGCCAACTCTGGACACAAGTGTTTTATGTTACCTTTGTTCTGAGTCAATACATGATATCCAGTCTCAAGGGAAAACCACCCAGGGAAGAGCATTTCAGTGATAATGTAAAAACACCTAGAAACCTATTTGCGAAAGCCTAAACATAAGTGTGAAATTTCTTAAACACCTGATCTCAAGATGACATCAGACATGCTTCAGTATACATAATGGTGTCATAAATACATAATGAGGATGCAATGAATTATTGACAAATGAAATGAACTGCCACCAAGTGAAACATAGACTGAAAATGCTTTTGTATACTTTACATGATACACATATTTTACATAGAATATGGGGGCAGCACATTAATTTGCAAGTTCCACTGAGTTAATTTTCAGATGAGTGTTTCTTCTTAAACCTTGCTGACATACTTATTTTGGATATCTGAGAGATCTCTGGGCTTATTTCCTTGAAATTTATTCATGTGCTGAAATTGAGTTTGTCACAGCATTGTTTGTACTGCATACTTACTACATATATTGGTCTTAAAAGTATGGAGATGGATTCCATTTGAGTATGTGTGTTTTGGGGTGAGAGATACAGCTCAGCGGCATAACTACCTGCCTGCCAAGCATAAAGTCCTGAGTTCTAGTCCCAGTACCAAAAAAAAAAAAAATGTTTTGATAAACCATATAACATACCCTGGACAGTTCAGCTGCAGGAAAAACTACTGCCACTTGGGAAACAAACTTAAAAGCTTTGCATGCATGTGAATCCCCTGTATGACAGAGTGCACGTCTTCAGCAATACAAATGGTATTTGACAGCTCATAATGTATTGTTACAGATATTGACAACAGTGGATATGTGAGTGATTATGAACTTCAGGACCTATTTAAGGAAGCAAGCCTTCCTCTTCCTGGCTATAAGGTGCGCGAAATTGTGGAGAAAATTCTAGCAGTTGCTGACAACAACAAAGATGGCAAAATCAGTTTTGAAGAGTTTGTGTCAGTAAGTAATCAAATCTTTTGATCTTTTTGCTTCAAAAAGAATTTTAATAGTGACATTGCTAGCTTTGGTTAGATTTGGCTGTAGAGGGAAGAAAAAGCATTCTTTTATAATGATGATAATGTTAACAGCAAGTACTATTGTAGAAATAATAATTTGTAAAACAAAGGGAAATATCATTGAATGAAAGTTAGGTTTTTAGATAATAGTGCTTCATGCTCTTGAATAATTATATGTGAACTCAGTGCTTACCGATGCTCATTAATATAACTGGATAAATATTTATGAAATATAAATTATCTGGTTTTACAGTCTTTATTCACTAAGAAAATATTTAAACTCTAGACACTGTGAATGGTGAGATGAGCAGAAGAAACACAGTTCCTGTTTTAAGGAGGTTACACATGGTAGGGAAGGCAGGATCACATCAGTGAGTAAAAGCACCCGTGGTAACTGCTGTGACAGAATGGCACAGGTCCCATGCGAGTTTGTAGCCGAAGGAACTGAACTTAGAGGGGGAGGCTGGAACTCTGAGGGTAGGCCTTAAGCTGTGAAGACTGAACTGAGACCTACGGAACTATGTTAAACTGACAAAGGGATCAGGAGGAAATGAACAACGTGAAGGAAGCAGGGCGCCACACATCTGTGATCTCAGCAGTTGGGAGACTGAGGCAGGAGGATTGGTAGTTTGAGGCCATCATGGGATACAGAGTAAGACTTTGCTGCATAAAACAAATGAAACAAAAGACAGAAGAGAAGGAATAATGTGAGGCAGGTAAAGAGGACAGCATTTGCAGAGGCTGTGGCTTAGAGATCATGAATAGCTCTTTCACGTAGTTGAGAAAAGAGCTATTGTGACTGGCACTGAGATGGTAAGAATAAAGAATGTGGTTGGAAAGATCAGGTCGTCCAGACCCTAGCATGAGTTTTGTTTTTAATCCTAAGATCAATAGGAAGTCAAGGAAGTAGAGTAATACAGTGTAAAGTGACATGATTAGACTTATATTAAAACATACAAATTACTCAAGAAACAACTGAATTTATACTGGCCGGTAAATGAAGGGAAAGAGAGTTTCTATAAGTCTATGTTATTTCTTAGTAGGCTTCACATACTTTTAACATGTATGAATTTGGGATATTTAGGCAGAAAAATGCCTGCATGAAGGCATTACAAAAATCTTTGTTATGTAGTTATTTCTTAGGTTTCCAGTAAAAAGCTTATGGCCAGTCACTAAGAACAATTTCGTGTGGTCAACTTAAATTTAAATAATAATTTCTTTCAGAGTGTGGGGCACAAATGTTTGTCCATTTGGTTTTATTGGTAAGTGACATGAGTTACCTGTGTACATATACATTAACTATGGGAACACCTGATTTATATTTATTTTGTGTCATTTCAAATAAGGATGTCCAAATAAATGTCCTCCTGGCACCAAAGTTTTATGATTATTTCATGAAATCTCAGTTTTACTTACATTTTATTCCAGCTAATGCAAGAGTTAAAAAGCAAAGATATCAGCAAAACATTCCGAAAAATAATCAACAAGAGGGAAGGAATTACTGCTATAGGAGGAACTTCATCCATTTCTAGTGAGGGCACGCAGCATTCTTATTCAGGTAACCTAGCTCTCCAAATTTGGTCTTTTAGTTATTGATTCATTAAGTGCCGCATTTCTTCTTATGAAAGATGGTCTTCATTGTGATTAATAACCATTATTTTATGTATCACTGTTAGAACTGTTAAAAATGAAAAGCCCTAAAACTAAAGTCAGTAAATTCATACTATGTGTCAGGTTTCAAAGAAATTATAAACAAAATGAAAACTTATTATTTTAGCATTTGTTATGTTTAATCATGACTTTTGAATGGGTTTTCATTCTGACACTGGTAAGGTGCTTAATATTTAGATTTAACTGAGGAATGGTGGAGAGCCTTATTATTGTCCCCTTTATTTCCCAAGAGCTGAGATACTTGATTCAGTTTTTATCAAACAACCAAGTGATTAGAGAACATAGCCCCTGATTTGCTTGATCTGATAGACTCACTGGATTGCTGCCCAGTGGAAAATCCAAAGTCAAGGAGAGGAGTCTTGCCCCTTGTTAAGCTTACTTCTCAGGGTCAAGATGGCTCCGGGCCTTTGGCCAAGTTCCTTTTTATTCATATTAATGTACTTAGAGCTATGCTTTTGAAATTTTTGACACAGTTCCTTAGAACTTTTTTTTTCCTTCTTTCTTCCTTTGAGGTCTGAATCTGTTAATTATCCTGTTGATTTTCTTCCTAGGTTTTTTTCCTCAAATGATATGCTCACGTTTCTCCTTTCTCTTGTATCTCCTTTTCCTAGCCTTTTCCCCCTAGGGAAATAGTAATAAAGGCAGTGGTCTATAATTGCTATGTCTACTTTTTGAAATGTACCTACCCCTAACTTCAATTTCTGCTTAATTTAACTGAAATGTTTTTTTTTAAAAAAGCAAAAGTAAAATAAAATACACACTGAGAAAAGTGCTGTAATCTTGTGTATATTGCTCAGTGACTTTTTACATGTGTGTATATATATCCATGTAGCTATGTCCATGCAGCTCCCAACCAAATCAAGACATGGAATATTTTTTATCACCTTGTGTGGCTCCCTCATACTCTGTTAGCAGCTATTCTTTCCCAGAGGTAATCCTTTGTCTAAGATGACATTTTTTGCTTGCTTATTTAGTATAAAACATAAATAATAAGCTATGCAAAGTATACTCTTAAGTGTGTGGCTTCATGATTTTTTAAATCTGTGAATACACCCATGTAAATACTACCTAGAAAGCTATATAGAACATTCAGTGACTTTTAAAAAATTGTAGCTTTAGGTGTGGGGAGATAGCTCAGCAGTCTAAGAACCTGCCTGGCAAGTGCAAGGACCCAGGTTTGATTCCTGGCGCTGCTTGAGACAGTGATTGAGACTGGGTGTGGTGGCGCACACCTGTAATCCAAGTGCTTGGGAGGCTGAAAACAGGAGGATCACTACCAGTCCCATCTGTGTAGTGGGACCCTGTAGACCCTGTACTAAACACATTAAAAAAATAAATCACAGCTCACTAAATATTTTTTAGGGGGTAGAATTTACTGCTTTAGATCTATAGAACTATTTTGGGAGTATTTTTTTCCCTCGATTAAACACCTGTGTGTGTGTGTGTGTGTGTGTGTGTGTGTGTGTGTGTGTTTAAACCTCTGATGTTCTGCTTCTGGGTCAGTAGATTTCAGATACAATAATGTTTGGAAATATTTTAGACTCAAACCAAATGTTTATTGTGCCCATTTAAGATACACGTCTTCCTTCTTCTTTCCTAATGTTCTGATGAAAAAGTGACATGACTTTCCTGTTTTAAACCTTTTAGTGTTTGAGTAGCATTTTAATAATAGTCACTTATTATCTTTGAGCTGTATGTTTTTGTTGTGTGATACATTTTGTGAAATGAGGTTTGCCTATGAAGAGTTTCTGTTTTCAGAGGAAGAAAAAGTGGCTTTTGTTAACTGGATAAACAAAGCCCTGGAGAATGACCCTGATTGTAAACATCTTTTACCCATGAACCCCAATGATGGCAGTCTTTTCAGATCACTAGCGGATGGCATCCTTCTCTGGTGAGTTGGATGTTGAGTTACAGAGCCACATTCTTGATGTCCCCACCGACGAACATTTCATGGAAACTACAATTTACCAAGTCCATTTTATTGTTTTGAATTAGCTACATAGGTCTTGAAGAATTTATGTTACATAGTAATGTAAATATTTTTTCCAAAATTTACTTTCTAATATAATCCTTTATTTTTAAAAATTCATTATATATATATATATATATATATATATATATATTTTACCATAATAATGCTAGGAAACCCTTTTTTTTTTTTGGAACTGGGAATCGAACTCAGCCCCACATGCCATGCTGCTAGCTATGCCACCAGCCCTGGGAGACTTTTGAGTTAGTCCTTAGATTCACTTTTAAATGTTTATTTATTTTTTTTTTCACTGCCTATTGAGGAAGTGTTGATTACTGAACTGACTGGGAAAGGAACACCAGGAAATGTAAAAGGTAGACAAACTTTAATTCTGAAGTAAAAATAATGATTTAATGCAGCCTTTGTTCTTTGGAGTTTCCTCAATACATTGGGTATGTCTGTCTTTTACCATGTGGAACGGTACCAGAATACTTTATAAAAAGCATTTTTTTTTAAATTGATGAGAGACAGGAAGCTTCTGAAGAAGAAAATAGCCATCACAAATATTCCTACCACCCATAATTTAGCTTTTTAAATGTCTTAGTACATTTTCTTTAGACTTTTGTATTTACTTAAAAAGAAAAAATGAAATAAAACAAATTCCTACCCATGAATGCAGGAATCAGTTTTAGTATATGTGCTGCCGAAGCGAGCACAAATGCAGGAATCAATGTTTAGGATATTATGTATAAAATATGTCTTTATCCCATCTACTTCCTTTGACCTTCGTTTTCCTATTTTAGTTTTAAAAGATAAATATATTTTAAAATGTAGAGACAAAAGTCATTTTATTTTCTTTTAAAAGTGTCCAAATTACTGAAGTCTTAAAGCCTCTGGCTCCTTATATTTCTGCTACAATAATACATAACTGAACAATATTAATAGCACTTCATGGAACTTTGTTTACATTTCATTCTGATTAAGTGAAATAAAGAGAAGACACACATAAATAAAGTATAAGATATTTGGGCATAAATGCTAAGATTACTACAATAAATGATAGATTTGTTCTAGACTAGGGAACATTTCTTAGATTTTAGAATTTAAGTCCCTGACATGAATTTGTAGCTTAAAGAAATTCATTTTTTTTTTTTTCAAAATTTAACTGTTGTGGCTGTTAGCAAAAATAAACTAAAAACATTTCTGGAAATTTTAAACTATATCATTCCTATTTTTCCTCTTAGCAAAATGATCAACTTATCTGAACCAGATACAATTGATGAAAGAGCCATTAATAAGAAAAAGCTTACTCCTTTTACCGTTTCTGTAAGTATTTGCCCTTTACTACACATATGTTACTTTTAGTTACGAAATGCAGCATAAAGCTTTTATCAGTGGATGTTAGGACCCAAGTTAAATTTCTGATTTAACATAATTCTGTTTCCTTATAAAAACTTGGAAAATTTATTTGCATTTTATAATGAATGAAACTAAGATTCTATATATTTTTGAATTATTTAAGTTAATATACTCTTTATATTGTAATTATTTAGCTATGTGATTATTATTTATTTGATGCTAGCATTCTCTTTTTATTTCTTTTTAAAAATTTTTATTTATTTATGTGTGTGTGTGTGTGTGTGTGTGTGTGGCCAGCTCAGCCCACCAGGGGGCGGGGCTGGCTGGCATGTGGTGCTGGGGGATTGAACCGCGGTCCCTGTGCTTCGCTGAGCTTGTTCTAAGTAGGTGCTTTAGACCACTGAGCCATCTCACCAGCCCCTCTCTTTTTATTTCTTGTGGTGTTGATTGTAGCTACATTGTACATGCTACTATTGAGGTAAACTCCCAGCCTCAATGCTAATGTTCTTGGTGAGTTGAAAAATGAACATTGAATAGTTTTATCATGTTTTCCCATTTCATAGAAGTTTTATTCTTTTTAAACAAGATTGTACTGTATTCATCTTCTCCATACAGATACTCAAAGTCTAAGAATCTGAGGATACCACATCCCCCCTTCAGAATCTATACACAAATAGGTAGACATTAACATGTATCAAATGTTTACTAGGTATGAGTCACTGCTCTAAACATTCTATGTGAAATTCTTCCCTTGACTCCTCCTAGGAGTAAATTTCATTATAAAGTGTAGGTGTATTTCTTCTATAGGAAGCTAAGACATGAAGGCAGCAGTATGTAGTGTTGGCCTAGTTAAGTTGTTCTCCCATCTTGTCATCCTTGCGAGTATGATATTGGATATTGTTCACATGACTTTCTCCCCTGTCCCTACCCCACCTGCTGATAGACCAGTAATCTTAGTAGAAACTGCTGCTCTTGAAGAAGCCCATTTCCAATTGAAATTGTCGTAAGAGAGGCTGGGGAGATTGCTCAGTGGCAGAAGGGCCTGCCTGGCAAGTGTAAGGTCCTTAGTTCGATCCCTGGTACCAAAATAAATAAATAAATAAATAAATAAAATTAAATAAATAAAACATTTAAACAATAAATTGTCATAAGATTATTTTCTTTCAGTCTTGTCCTAATATCTTTATCTAATCCACACACATATGAAAATATTCATATCATCTTATTTTTAGAATTCATGGATCACATGACTTTGTGGCACTCAATCTGAAATACATCATTTCTTACTGTTTTGTGAGCTTACTGTTTGGTTTTACTTTTAATTATATGTATTACATTAAAAAAAACAAGGAAAAAGTTTGTATATATTTCTCAATAGCCATAGGTTGGGACTTGGGGGCTAAATATTATATAGTATTATTTTTAGCAATAGCATTCTTCAAGTAAGTAATGATCTAAGCCTTTTTGTGGCTGGGAAGGGGGTAGAATGAGAAAAGATGGAGAACTTGAAAGCACAAAATGCTCATATTTATATGGTATTAGATCTGTCTTGTTGTTCAGGATTTTAGAACTCAGAATTTTCTAAGTGTGCTAGAAAAACTACTAGTTTCACATGAAACTTTATCCCAAAGAAGCCTAATACATTTTTTGAAGATTGTAAAATTGATACCAGGTGTGGTGCTATATGCCTGTAATCTGAGAACTCAGGAAGTTGAGGCAGGAGGATTGTTGTGAGTTTGAGGACAGCCTGGGTTACATAGTGAGCTCAAGGTCAGCGCTAACTACAAAGCCAGATCCTTTCTAATAAAAAGAAAAAAAAATACTGTAAGAGTGTAGTAATATGTCTTTGACCTTATGATGATAGGTGTGTGTTATGATATGTAAAAAATAAAAAAGATAAAAATTATAATAGTTATGAAAACAAGTGCAAGGCTGGGCTTGGTGGCACATCCCTGTAAGCCCACAGTAAAGAAGCTAAGGCAGGAGGATCACCTCATATTTGAGGCCAGTCTGAACTTCATAGTGATATCCTGTATCAAAAAACAAATTATATGAATAAAACTACAAATGATAGTGACTTTGAGACCAAAAAGACAGGAAATCAATCCAAGGCTAGCTATAGGAAATTGAATCTGTTCATTTCCAAATATTATAAAAATTCATTGCAATGAATATATTCATACATACAAAATGTGTATATTTCATATTTACATACACATATCCACAAACACATATATGACCTTAATTTAGCCTTACATACAATTACAGTTAAGGATGAAAAACATTATAAATCTCACTTGGACATTTTTTAATGGAGCAAAAATGGTAATGTGTAAGGTAAGGATGAAGCCCAAATAACAAGTCATATCTTTATGCCTACTGACCCAATAAACATATAGTCCAGCTCTATAAAAATCAGTAACAAAAGTACATTTGTCCAAAAATTGAACCATGGGGGCCTGGCCCTAGCTCGGTTCTTTAAGTGGCTGCTTCCACAAAGCTGTCAGCCTCAGGTTGCTGTGGTTCGATCCCCACAGCACTCCAGCCAGCCAAACCTGCCCTGAAGGCATTCAAGGAGCAAAAAAAATACCCTTATTCCAAAAATTGAACCTTTATGGGAAATGAAAATTTTCAAAGTAACAAGAAATAAAAGTGGGGCAGGTCAAATAGCTCAGCGGATTGAAGTGCCTGCAAGCAGGCGCAGGGGCTGGGAGTTCAATCCCTGGGCCTGCTGTGCCGGCCCCGCCCCCAGGGTGCTCTGAAGCAGCAGTTGAGACTGGGCGTGGTGGCACTGTGCCTGTAATCCCAGCTTTTGGGAGGCTGTAATTAGGCGGATCACTATGAGTCCAATCTAGTAGTGAGACCCTGAA
>NW_004524604.1:18647845-18649362 GCF_000260255.1 Octodon degus | reverse complement strand
TTAAAATACATTTTTTGAGAATGTTAATAAATGGATAGTTAATTAATCAAAATAAAAGATAATGAACCATCTAAAACAATAGTAGACTGTATGTCAAGCATTTAGACTGATGGACAAAAGTGAGAAACTGGGCTTGGTGGTACACACTTATAATCCCAGCACTTGGGAGGCTGAGGCAAGAGGATCGTGGTGAGTTCAAGACCAGGCTGGGCTACAAAAGTGAGTTTAAGATCAGCCTGACTGCATAGTAAGACCCTGTCTCAGAACCCTCCCGCCCCCCGCCAAAAAAGTGAGAAAATGGGTAGGTGATCCAAGCTAAACTGCCATATTTTCTTGTTTTTGTTTTGTTTTTTTTGTTAATATACCATAAAGTTGAGTACCTTTTTTATAAATTGACAGTGAACATGGAGAAACACCTCTCTCATATTCCAATTGTTTGTGACTTCCCATTTTTTTAATGTTTTCTAACCAAAATAAGTTCTTGGAAGGAAGGGTAGACACTCAGGGCAACTGTCCATAGTAAAATTGGATAACAGATTTTCCTGGGATTCTCCTTCAGATGTTTACCAGTGGTTTTAGTTTTAGGTAACAGTGGTGGTCCTTTCCCTAGGAATTGCTAGGTCAGTAGTGTGGTACTTAACAAATAGAAACTACTATTTATGTGAGGAATGTATATGGCAACTCTTTACTTTCAGTCTATTTCTGATACACTTGTATGTACAGCCAACATTTTAAAAATAAAATTAACAGCAAAAGCAGGTTTCTCTCTTATATCCCTATCACAACCCAAGACAGTGTTGTGTTACTTTGTACTGAAAGAAGGGAAAACAGCATCTGCAAAAGCATTAGCAATGGCTTGGAGCTGGGAAGGTAAGGTTAGAATTTAAAAATTGGAAGTGTGGTTTAAGGTGGATTTTGTAGTGTAAGAGAAGTGGTGAGAGGAGCCTGAATTAGATGAGATGAGATCTCAGTACTATAATCCACAATTATTAGGTAGAAGTAACAGGTAAAGGCTTTCTAGGTGGGGAAATAAAAGAATTTTAGTGTATAAACTGTCTATTCATGTTTTCCATTGAAGGGATAATGAGTCATTTAGGCAGTGCCTATGGTAAATAGATCTTTTGCTAGGAAGACTAAAATCATGCTAATGAAGACGGGGGATAGTAGTTATGTCAGTGAAGATCAAAGGAATAACACACAAAATCGTATTTTTATGTAGACTATAGTGTTTCAGTTGCCAGTGGCTAGGTGGAGAACAACAGTAGAAAGTCTTTTTGGTTTTCTTTTTTTTTTTATTTTATGGAACCGGGTATTGAACTCAGGCCCTTGTGCTTAGTGAGGCAGCACTTATTCCAGTGAGCCATCTCCCTGGCCTCTAATATTTCTGTATGTATTAAATATTTAATTCTTTTTTGTCAATGAGACTTTTGTCATTAATTTACAAAATTAAAATTAACAAAAACTTTGACACTTTTTTTGATTAAGCTCTTCCTCAGAAACAATGTTTTATGACTTTG
>NW_004524604.1:18623741-18647745 GCF_000260255.1 Octodon degus | reverse complement strand
GTTACCTTTGAAAATTTAATACAATTTCACTCCACACCATTTTCTTTTCTTTTCTTTTTTTTTTTTTTTTTGTGCAGGGTCTCACTACACAGCCCACATTAGTAGTGATCCTCCTGATTTCTGCCTCCCAAGTGCCAGGATTACAGGCGCGTGCCACCATGCCCGGACTCAAAAGTTTTTATTTTTACTAATTATGAAAGTCAACTTAGGGAAAGTATATGCTTCTTTTAAACAGTTCCATGAAGCTAGTGCTCATAAAGTGAGCTACTATACAATAAATCATCTTCAGTTCAGTTTTTTCCTCTGCTAATGCATTCTGGGGAATCAGAAGTGGAACAAACATCTGTTATGCTTTGTGAAGAAGAGATAGAATATTAGTGGTCAAGCCTTAGTTTGTAGAGGCCGTCTCCAAAAGGTTGTGTTGATTTGACCTTAAAAGCATTTTAGGCTATTAAAAGTCTTCTAGGACTTCTATAAAATATTTGCAACTTATATGTTTTTGTTTTGAAAGATCACATTTATTTGTAGTGAATTACAAGGTTTTAATGATAAAAGGATTGTTGGTTCTGTTGCTACTTTCAGGAGGACTGTATTTGAAAAACATTACTTAATACTACTGCAAGAACACTTTAAGTGTGTATTGAAATCACTCTTGATTGATCCCTAAGAGGTATACCATTTACTTGGAGCGCTTAGCAAGATAAATTTCTTGAGTACACTGCAAAAGAAAACCACTGAAATATTCATGATGTTTTGAAAACTTCTGTGCGTGGCTGTTGCTGTCACCAGAACATTAAGTAACTGCTGTTGTTACCACTAAATGAGAGTGGCAGTAAGTGTACTGATTAAAAGGATAGGCTTTGGAGACCAGAGATGAAGCCGTAGCTCTGACACTGTAACCTCTGTGCTTCAGTGGTGTCATCTGTAAAATCCATCTTAATAGTTACCTTTACAATTCTTTAGAATGAAACCTAATTGTAGATCATTTATTAATGTGCTTCCAGAGACTTTATATAAAAATAAAGCACATTAATCCACCCCTAAATAGCTGATGGCACTGAAATTTCTAGGGGCATATGCCATTAAAATATATTTAAATGACCGTTATATAAATATGTTAATACTTTCCTTCTTTTTGTGTATATGCTACTTACTATTAAAGTATAGGGAAGGCCTGACAGATCTTGCGTGGAAGATGACTCAGGGAAGGAGGTGGTGTTTCAGGGAAAGAGACTTGAGAAACAAGCAGGTGATTTGAGGAAAGAGGTCTGTAATAAGTCAAGGGGAAAAGACTATCTTGATCAGAGCGTAGTCTTAATATGTGAAATGTTAGAAGGTAAGGCCATGCTCAAGTCCTGAGAGTTTGTACTGCCCCTCTGATGATTTCGACCTGGCCTTCTCCTTTCCCTCCATGCTTTCTTTCACTCTTACCCATTCATCCATTTATTAAAAAAATTTTTATTGAGCATATAACATGTGCTTGGGCATCTCCAAGGATCAAAGGTCCTGTTACCACAGGGTTTATGCTCTTCATTGGAAGAGATGTAACAAGACAGAAGTATAGGGGCCGGGGAGATGGCTCAGTAGAATAAGCACTTCCCTGGCAAGTGCAAGGGCCTGAGTTCAATCCCCTGTTCCACAAAAAAAAAAAAAAAGAAAGAAAGAAAGAAAGAAACAAGAAAAAAGAAAAAGAAAAGAAGTATATGTCAGAGAAAAAGTGAAGTAGGGAATACGGTAACAAGTATAACAAGTGTCAGTGAGCACTATGTAGATGCTATTTTGTGTAGGATGACTAGAGAAAGAAGGCATAGAGATTGGGTGTACTTGAACAGGGTTTCAAAGCAGCTGTGTACTTGGGAGGAAACAAGTTCTTGACAGAGGAAAAGCCAAGCTTAAAACCCCTGTGTAGGGCTGGGAAGATAGCGCAGTAGAATAAGCACTTGCCTGGCAAGTACAAGGTCCTGAGTTCAATCCCTAATACCGCAAAAAAAACAAAAACAAAAAAAAAAACAAAAACAAAAACAAACAAACAAAAAAACCCAAGAAACCCCCCCCCCCAAAACCCAAAACACCTGTGTAGGCCAGCCAAATGGCTCAGGGAATTAAAACGCCTGTAAGCAGGCGCAGGGGCCAGGGGCTCAAGCTCTGGGCCTAGCATGCCGGCCCCACCCCCTGGGGCATGCTGAGATGGCAATTGAGACTGAGAGTGGTGGTGCGCGCCTGTAATCCCAGCTCTTGGGAGGCTGTAAACAGGTGCATCACTACCAGTCTGATCTAGTAGTGAGACCCTGAACACCCTGTAGACCCTTCCCCCCCCAAAAAAAAAAAGACCCGTGTAGCTGGAATAAGGTGAGAATAGACAGTGGTGATGACAGGGAATATTTGAACGGTTCTAAATCTGGGGAACACCATCAGCTTTATGTTTTCCTAAGATTGCTGACAGCAGAGAATTATAGAAAATGGGATGGAGAGAGTGGTCACTAGGAAACTATTCAATAAAAATACTGCTGGTTTACAGAGGTCCATAGAGCGTCGAGTTGACAAGTTGGTGACTGGATACAACAGGCAAGGAGAAACAAGGGTTTTGCTTATTTTCTGGTTTAGGAAGAAGAATGATGTTTGGTTTCATCAATCAGAACAGTAGAAAAATGAAAAGTAATTTTAACAGGAATGGGAGGCAGATCAGGAAAATGCGTTGAGACATTTTGCTTGTTGGATTGAGGGACTTGTGGAACACCCATGTGGTTACAATCAACTATATACACAGAGGTAGAGCTTACTTGGGGTTCAGAGAAGGTGTGGGCTAGAGATATGGATTTGCACGTGATGGGAATATACAGATGATGGTCAAAACTATGTAATGTTTTAGTAGTAATTTAATCGTGTAAATATTATGTTAAAAATCTGGTATTTTTGTAACCCATTGTCTCTTGCAGATAACCTATAGATAAGACTTTAGAAAATTACCTATATTTGTTTGTTTGCTTTGGGGCAATTTAGGAAAATTTAAACCTAGCCCTGAATTCTGCCTCAGCCATTGGTTGTACAGTGGTGAACATTGGTGCACAGGACCTTAAAGAAGGAAAGCCACACTTGGTCTTGGGTCTTCTCTGGCAGATCATCAAAGTTGGTCTTTTTGCTGATATTGAGATTTCTAGGAATGAAGGTAAGATATCAAAAAGAGAATTTTCATGGATACATACATACTTGCTGCAGGAAAAACTCAATTTCACTGTTTCCTTTTAGCTTTGATTGCACTGCTCAGTGAAGGCGAAGAACTAGAGGAGCTGATGAAGCTTTCTCCTGAGGAGCTCTTGCTACGATGGGTGAACTACCATCTGACCAACGCAGGGTGGCGTACCATCAACAACTTCAGCCAGGACATCAAGGTTCACTTTTTAATATTCAAATTTGTGACATGAAGTAAAAATGTAGAATTTGAAAAATAAGGGGGTTCTGACTTGAACTTGAATTCAGTTTACACTGAGAAAGAAAATGAAGTTTTATATTTCTCTGTCTAGAAGATCCACCCAAATATATTCACACAATCTGTTAATGAAATAAACTGATTTACTGGAAACAAGGTTCTTTTTTTGGTGCTAGAAATTGAGCCCAGGGCCCCATGCATGCTAGACAAGCTTTCTACCACAGTTTCATACCCGACCCCAGATTTTTATGTGTATGTCTATGTGTGTCTTATTATTTTGATGTTTTGAGACAGAATCACAATGTGTAGTCTAGGCTGGCCTTGAACTCTCATAAGTGACTCAGGATGGCCTCCAATTTGTGAGTGCTAGGATGTTGATTTTAATGTGAATTGTAACTGCTTGTGAGAGGAAGAAGGTGTTAGCCTTCGCAGGTTAAATCATTAGTTCCCATTTTATATGCCACACATCTACTAAGTTATAATGAGGATGTTTGTCCATTAATATGGACTATGGTCATGTCTGTTTGCCATAGTTGACACCCTTGTGGGTCTGACCAATATTCCTACTTCCACTTTGTTAGTAACAACCAAGAAGTCAAATTGTTTGAGGCCAGAGGGAATCAGTAGAGAAAAAGGATCTTAAGCTCTATAGCTTCTAAAGCAGCTTGAAACACTTTTCTCTCTACTGGGACAACCTTTTCAAAGAAGCAATAGCGTTCATTTCTGCCTAACAACTCTCCTAATGTTATTACTGGTATAGGCATTGCCAAATTCTTTTCTAGTATGTGTGATTGATTGAATGGGAATTGAACCCAGGGTCTTGACACTGAGCTACAACTTCAGCACTTTTTATTTTTAAGACAGGCTTACCAAGTTGCCCATGTTGTTTTGAATTTGAAGTCTTGCCTCAGGCTCCCAAATCTGCTGTCTAGGGGCTGGGGAGATGGTTCAGTGGAATAAGCGCTTCCCTGGCAAGCGCAAGGGCCTGAGTTTAATCCCCAGTTCCGCAAAAAACCCCAAATAAACACACAAAAAACCACCTCAGCTTCCAAACCTGCTGTCTGAGAGAAGTGCTATCTCTAATTTATAATCCGTGTTTAGATATGGTGACTGTTTCAGACATGTTTTTGCTGTAATGGCCTGGATGACACACACTTGCCATCCAGTGTGTGACACTATCTTCTCTGCTTTCACTTGCTGATTTAAAAGTTTATTTCCAGGGTTTCTTTTCTTTTGAATCCTCTTATAGTTCAGTTCAATTTTGCTCATTCAGAGATTTATTATGTCCCTCTGTGGAGCATTATGCCAGCCATTAGTGACACACATACACACCTCTTGGGGAGCTTACTAATTATATACAGCAAATCATGCATAATTTACTGACTTAGAATAGTGATTTATTTTTAATTTTGTGGGTTGATGTTGTGTGGCTGGATGGTTCTTCTCCACATATATTTACCAATAATCTGGTTCCATTCAGCTGTCAGTTGGGCTCACCCCGGAGTAGAGGGGCATCAGTCACAGGTATGGTGCCTCATTGCTCCTCCGCCAGGCCCCTCCATCTGCTCTACTGGGCTTCCTCATAGCACGATAGCCTCAGAGAGTTGAATTTCTTAGGTAAAGGGAGGAGAAGCAGAGGCTGTCATGATTTGGCAGCCCTGCACCATCACTTTCACAGCATTCTGTTGGTCAGATGAGTCATAAGGCCAGTCCAACTAAAAGGGAAGGGAAAATAGCTTGTGCTTCCGTGATGGGAGGAGCTGTATGTGTGCGTGGAGGATTATGATAATCATCATCTGTGAAGATGACTGCACTGGATGAGTTCATAAAACGTGGTCACAGTTGATTTATAGAGATGGGCAGGAAGTGCTGTACAATAGAGAAGAAGCTATCTGGTTCATTCTAGTAAAGTCAGGGAAGCCTTCTGGGACAAGTACTTGACCTGCATCTTTAACTGATGGTTATACTATGCTTAGAGATATAAACAGATGAGAGAGGAGAGTGTATGTGTGTGTGTGTGTTTGTGTGGGGGGGACATTCCAAGTACAGGGAATGGCGTTGTTCTGAAGTGTGAAAGAGGACTGCGGAAACCTCTGAAATATGAAACAGCACAGTGCAGTTTAAGTGATTTGTATTAATAAAGTAACTAAGTTGTTTGTTACTCCATTTTGGGGGATGGGAAATTTCAGGTTGGGAACTTTACCCCCTAAATTTATTTATTTATTTATTTATTTATTTATTTTTTGGTGGAACCAGAGATTGAACTCAGGCCCTTGAGCTTGCCAGGGAAGCACTTATTCCACTGAGCCATCTCCCCGGCCCTTACCCCCTAAATTTAATGAGATTTTATTATTTTAAATGTGCTGTTTATCTTTCCTTGAAGGATTCAAGAGCCTATTTCCATCTGCTTAATCAGATTGCTCCTAAAGGTGACCGAGAAGATGGACCTGCCATTGCCATTGACCTTTCAGGATTTAATGTGAGTGTAGTTTAAAAATTTTTTTTTGTATATTGAAGTAAACTTATATGTAATATAAAGTTACCATTTTGTAATATTTGAGCGGAGAGTTTAGTGACATTCACTACATTCATTCTGTGCAAGTATCACCATCTATCTAGAACTTCATCTTCCCACAGTAAAACTACCCACTAAACCATGACTTCCCAACCAACACCTGCCTTACCCCTGATAAGCACTGTTCTGCTTTATGACTATGAACCTAACTACTAAGTGCGGCTCAAACTTAATTATAATTAAGGGCACAATTCTCTATAGGCAGCATTGCACTGTGGAGTCTTCAGTCCTTCATTGGAGATTGACTTCTTGGGCTTTAGAAGATATTTCATGCCCTAGGCCATGCTAATTATCTGGCTGTCATGAGCAAAGAAGGGGAACTGCAAAATTCTAACCTTGAATATGTGTGGATCAATCTTATTATCCACATTTCTCTGGAATAGTGTAGCTCGAATCAGAGTGCTTTTGTGACTTGTCACTGTGTTCAAGAACACAAGCAACAAGCTGTTATTAGATTGCTAAGCAACTGATAAGCAGTTCCACAGTCTACATTTAGAAGGCACACAATGAAGGGCAGCAATTCCTACTACTTATGTTCTAGGTAGAACTGACATAGATCCTCAACCACATAACATGTTTCTTAGGAAGTCTGTTCTTTTAGCATAAATTTTAAGTAGAAGGGATGTTTTTATCTAAGTATTAAAGTCTAGTCAGGCTATTATGTGAAAATATGTTAAATAAAGTATAGCATCCATATTGGTTTTAAAAGCAACTTGAGTTATTACTAATAACTTCTATTTCATATTATTGTAATGAAATGTCAGAAATTTAGTAGTGCAGAACAGTGCAAATTTTCCAAATTACTTTGGGTCAAAAATCAGGAATTTAAGCTGGGTATGGTTTTGCATATCTATAATTCCTATACTCAGGAGGCTTAGGCAGACGGATCACTTCATTTTGAGACCATCCTGAGCTCAAGGCCAGTTCGTGGAACTGCACCATGTGACCCTGTTACACGAAAGAAAAAATGAGGGATTAAAAAAAAAAGGTTGAAATTTTTAAATATTCAATAGTGAACAGAGTTCATATATTAAACTTAATATACTTAAATACTTATCTGTTGATCATGAGTGAACTTATTTCCTATTTCCTTCTTTTATACAGTAGTATTTTGAAGCAAATTTATATATCTTGTCATTTCACTGATAAATATTTCAACATTTATTTCAAAAAGACAAAAAATTTTTACTATAAAAGTATCTTATCCCTTAAAAATTAATTATACAGGTAATCTATGATATTCCCTCGTGATTGCTGACCTCTCCAGTTGCCTTATAAATGTTCATTTATAGTCTAAGTAAGGTTAATGTCAACTTTGGTAACTTCTTTGTTTAATGCACAGAATCTGTCACTTTCTTTGATTCAGTTTATGTTTTTGCTTCTTTACAACTCTGGTACACAAAATAAGGTATGTTATACTCCATGATTATGGTATATTCTTGTGATAGGTCCACACATGCCCCCTTTCATTTTTGGTTATTTTAAAAAAAATTTAACAAGCCCCATAAATGCTTAATCCAACAAGAGAACTAAGACTTTGACATTAATTCAGCTGTGTAGTTCTCTCCTGTTCTCTCTGCTTAACCTCATTGTGGTAACCACTGTCTTGAATCTTGTGTTCACTGTAATTTTGCTCTTTTTATGTAGTCTGCTTTCATCTAAAGGTATTCCATATAAAATTAAGTTTTTATTTTACTTAAGATTGTACTTAACAGGGGCCAGGGAGATGGCTCAGTAGAGTAAGCGCTTGCCTGGCAAGCCCAAGTGTCTGAGTTCAATCCCTGGTTCTTAAAAAAAAAAAAAAAAAGATTGTACTTAACAGTTCTACTGTAGTACTTACTTTTTTATATTTAAATCACATCGTTTTACATATTGCATGAATATACTAGTTCATACATCTATTCTTGTTTATAGGTATTTGACTTGCTTTGCTTCCAGCGTTTTACAGCTGCGAAAGGTGCTATTCCTTCTG
Source organism: Octodon degus (assembly GCF_000260255.1). NCBI lineage: Eukaryota > Metazoa > Chordata > Mammalia > Rodentia > Octodontidae > Octodon > Octodon degus. The sequence continues at coordinate 18,639,771 of NW_004524604.1, read as the reverse complement.
ATTTTCATGTTTTATATGAGTTATGTATCTCAATTTGCTTTTCATTGTGAAAAGTACCTACCAGGACTATCACTTAGTATATACTGAGAGATACACTGTATGAGATAACTAAGCTTGTTATCCAGAGGCCACTCTATTAGGTGGTTTGTCACCAATACTTTTACTTTGACCAGTACTGATTCAATATCGGCGAGTTTTATTGTGTGGGTGAGATATATCTTAGTAATCTTAGTAATCTTAGTAATCTTAGTAATTTCAGCATTGAAACTGAGAAACTTGTTTTTTTTTTTTTACTTAAGATATGAGGGAGTTGATTTGTAATTCTTTTACATTCTGACCTTGTATTATTATTTTTATATATTTATGGACATGTAATTGCTTATAAATATGTATGCCTATAAAACCTATACTAGTTTCAAGTTCAAAATTGACCATTTTTATTTTATTTCATTGTTTAGGAGAAAAATGACCTGAAGCGTGCTGGATTCATGCTTCAAGAAGCAGATAAACTAGGCTGCAGACAGTTTGTTACTCCTGCAGATGTGGTTTCAGGCAATCCTAAACTTAATTTAGCCTTTGTAGCTAATCTTTTTAACACATACCCATGCCTACACAAGCCTAATAATAATGACATCGATATTAATTTATTGGAAGGTATGTTCATTCTGTCTTTAATTGACTCGTTGCATTTCTTCTAGTATTGTCCTACTTCATTGTCAGAGCTAGAGGATTGTGGGGGAAATGTAGATTAGGGTGTATAGGCATGGTATCCATGAAAAAGTTCAAATTATAGAAAGTGGTGGTGGTTTTGCTTAAAAGAGAATAATGAGATAAATGTACTTATCATTTCTCTGTTAAGAGTTTAGTGAAAACTAAACTATTAAAACATTTAAAATATTCTCATTTGATCTTATGTCAATGAATTATCTACTGGAAAAATACTTTGCAGCTTTGTTCTCCTTTGAATGTTAATTTGACTCCAGTATTCCTCTTAATATCTTCAGTGTACATGAAAAATCATAATATTCATTACTTGTCTTATGTTTATCTGTCTCATATAACGCTTTCCTATTTTGCTTCATGAAATGCAGATTTGACCCCTCCTAATGTAGGTACTGTATTTAGTACTTTTCTATATTCTAAATATATCCATTCTGAATGTTTTATTAGTGCCATTTATTTTTTCCATCTGGGTTGATATTTTTTTTGCATTGTTCATGCTGTGTTATTTGTCTTAATATGCCCATAGAATGAAAAAACTACAAGTAAAATACACAAATAAAGCTTGAGTAATAGAGTAAGGCTTTGATTATATAGACTGTTTACCTAATTTGCCTTCTATAATGATGGGATATTATAGTATAAACACATTTGAAATGAGTTTTGACAATTGGACTTAATGATTTGATGTAAAGTTTATCCCTCTCCTGTAATAAATCTTGCATTTTATCACAATCTTTAAAAGGACTCATGTAGGTTCTATAAATATTTTTATATTATTTAGCTTTGTTATATTTATTGAATGTCATTGAAGCTTACAATATATGAATTGTCATAATGACAAAATCATTCTCAATATCTAGTTTTTTCTCCTTGTATCTGTTTACTGACCTTTCTTCCTTTCTTCTCTTACCACACCCTCACCCACATGCACACAAATATCCACATTAGGATCAAAAGGAAACAGTATTCACAAATAGTGGCAACAATGATAATAGTTATTGAAGGGAGAAGCTAAGCCTAATATTCTCTCTTTAGTTGCCCAGATTGGGAGAAATGGGCAAAATCTGATGTTGCTGTATTCCTTCTCTCATGTAACCCCCCTTTACTCCACTCCCCAGTGAGAGAATGAGAAATGAGTTTCTTGATCTCTTTCCTTTGACTGCCACTAGACCTATCATGTCCTTGTTATTACTTAGCCACAATTTTATGATTAGTAAAAGAAATTTCAGATTTAACAAGTATATTCTTTGAGGAATATGATGAATTCAAGCCATTTTTCCTGATGGTTCAGTTAAATAAATCATCAGTATATTCTCTATAGTTTACAACTGAGAGGGAAATAGACAAAAATGTAGATTGTTAGTAGCAAAGAGAGTACAAGAGTAGAACTTTCAAAAAGTAAAAAAGAAATACTGCTAAGTTTTTTTCAGTCTGGAAAATTTCAGAATCTCTCTGTGTCTTACGTAGAAGGCATTGTTTAGAGTGGCATATTAAAAATGATCTGCTTTTTATAGTCACTGAATTCTTGCTAGATTATCTTTTCCAACTTGCTCGCTCTCCTGTTTGTCATGTTTGAATTCTTTTGCTAGTGTTCAGCATGCTTTTGGAATTTTTTAGTGTGAATAGGATTGCTATATATTTCCATTAGTACAATAATTTATTAAGGTACTATGGGAAATATTTACCAATCATCTTAATTTTGAACATATGTATGTCCCGATACATGTGCCAAAAATGTATTTGACTTTGACTGTCATTGAAATATTTTCCTCTGTAAATTTGGTTTTATAGATCTTTATGAAATTTGAAGCTTGACCTTATCACATCACAAATTCATATATTAGTATGTCCTCATTGGCAGAGAATTTTATTTCTAGGGAATTAAAATTTAAAGCCCAATTAATATTAAACTTTTATAGCATTTTGAGCAAAACACAGGGGCTAGAGGCATCATCTCAGGTTTTTTTTTTGTTGTTGTTGTTACTGCTGTTTAGTTTTGAGACAGGGTTGATCTTGCCATGTAGTTCAGGTTGGCCTTGAACTCATGGTGATCCTTGAACTCAGGAGGACCTCCTGAGCTCTGGGGTTACAAGTGTGTACCACCAGGCCTAGCCTGTCTCAGAATTCATACTGGCCATATAAAAAGTACAATAGACCACAGAGTTTAGAAAGACTGTTCAAACCATGGTCCCACCATTTAAAAGCCTCTGTGAGCTTTGGTTTTCCCTTATAAAATAGGACTAACCATATTTTTAACTGTTATAAAGAAAGTTAAATATGATTATGATTCAGGGGTTTTAACATACTCTATATACTTAATAATGGTTAGGACAAGAGGAGAAAGTACTTAATGCAGCTTAGCACATTTAATGATTGTTCAATATATGTTAGTCCTTTTCTTTCCTCTTAGTAGCCTACCTACCTATATAGGAGGGAGGGTGGTATTGGCAGGTTTACCCAGGTTTACACCCCAGCCCTTTCTAAATTTTTATTTGGGGGAAGTCTCTAGCTATGTTGCCCAGGCTGGCCTTGAACTTTCAATTTCCTGTCTCAGCTTCCTGAGTAGCTGAGATAGTAGGTGTGAGCCACTGTACCCAGCAATATATGTGTTATTTTTATTGAGACTTTTAGCAATTGCAGATATTTCTGTGTTATTAGTTATTAAGAGTTTAATTCTAAGATTGCTTTCATTGTCTCAGAATCCAGAAAATATTTTCCAATGTGGAATACATATGTTTTTTAATGCTTTACTATGGCTCTTGCACAAATGTATAGTGCTTCTAGCTTTGAGCATTTATTTACTAAACAATTTGAAATTATGCTAGATAAATAAATGCTCACTTTTAAAATCTATTTTACTTTTTAAGATTAAATCTAAAAATGATAATTAATTGAGAAAACAAATGAGCTTCAAAACTCATTCTTTTAAAATGTTTAATATATTAGCAGGTTCAACAGAATTTGCATATTTTACTTAAAAACTAAACCAATGTAATAGTATTTAAAATTTTAGGACATAATTTGGATTTTGCTAGCTGGGAATAATAGGAATTTCTTCTAATTACTAGAAAAATATTATGTAGCTCTATGGCATACACACACACACACACACATACACACACACATATGGCAGCATGATGATAAAAGAGAAAAAACAGAAGGTGAACACAAGTCACATGCATCAAGCTATTTGTCATTGCTTATATTTATGTACCATGGGGCATAGTTTAGAGCTTTAATTTGTACTTGTTTAATAATTTCTATAAACAAGGTAGGTATAATTTTAGGAATAGTTTAACTTGGTTCTTTAAAAGGTTCTTAATGTAGATTATTCATCATAAAGTATGTGTAGCAGATACTATAAATTGATGAATCACCTTTTATGAAGACCAGCGGGCACAATATTTAAGCAAGAAATTATATGGTTTTTTGACTTATGAGAGCAAGAATGAAGCAGATTCTGAGAACACTGTTAGGCAATGGAGCTGAAAATCACACGAAAATACTCTGGAAGTTTATCTCCTGAACAGTTGACAAGAATAATCGAATTCTTTAGATCACACAGAGTTTTGGTTCCTGTTTTGGTTGTGCTGTTTGTACTCTCTGTGGTACTCTGAAGATGGTATTATTGTCTTGGGATGGACTCTAAGACTCAGATAGATATAGACTTGTTGCTGAACTGTGAGTCTCACATGACCTGAAGACTAGGGACTGACCTGAACTTGCTTATGCCTTAGAAGAGATGAGTAGTAAAACTGTTTCATCTTGTCAGGAGTCTGGTGAAGAGAGATAGTCTGGGCTATTCCATTATCCCATAACTTTGCTAAAGAATGAACAGTATTCTAGTCACTTAGAATTAGTTTTATTCAAGAGGTGACTATAAGACAAATGTGACAGCAAGACTCTACATCTCTTCTGACTTTGTGATACCCCCTAATTGTTATTTTTTTTATAGATATGTAGCACTTGTATAAAGAGAATGCTCAGGAAAGGCGGGTTATTACAGGGTAAATAATAGTACCTGCTGGAGCTATCTCCTTGACATGATCTTTCAGGCTCAGACATATACTGTGATGAAACATGGCTTTCTCTTGGCATACATTGGAGTGCTGTGTGGGGCCTGTGTTCCTCGTGTACTTTCAGTAGTTTCCTGTTTTTTTGTATTACCTGAAATTCCCTCTCTCCTTCATTGCTTGGTATAAAGTGCAGGTTTGAAATCATAATCTGTACAAAATTAGAAATTCTGATTAGGAAAGATGGAGCTTTTCTATTTAATGTGCTAATGTCACTCTGACTGCTAAAAGATTTTGCTTTATAATCTTTAGCCAGATCATATTGCATCTACTAGTAATTCAAACTGTGTGAGTTTATCTTTTGTTTCTGGATGGATAAACCTGTGGCTCCATAGTACCTAACAGACATCAAATAAAGCAGTCAAGAGAGAGAGACTGATTGAAATCTTCTCAGAAAGTCAGGATAAGAGATTCCCTTTCCCTCTAAAAAATTATGGTATCTAAAGAACCATGGCAAAGTATATATGCCACTTTGCATCTGCTAGAATAGTTTAATATTAGTCCCTGATTTTTTTCTTTTCTTTTTTTTTTTTTTTTTGTCCTGTCCACTCTAGGAGAGAGCAAAGAAGAGAGGACATTCCGGAACTGGATGAATTCCTTGGGAGTCAATCCATATATTAATCATTTGTACGGGTAAGTATTTTATTGTATCCCAGCCTTACTGTCAGGGTCCTTTACTTCCCCCTTTGGGTTTGGAGACTGAGCTCAACACCTCATGCCTCCTACATAGGAGGAGTAATAGAATGTATTGAGCTAGGTTCCCAGCCTCAGGGGTCCAGCTTTTTAAGTTGCAAATTGTAGGTATGTTCACATGAGAACATTTCCTTAAGTCATAGAATTTAGTGAACATTTAATGAGTTTTAGAATGCCAGGAATGGCAATAAAATAATTATAAAACAAAAATATTTAGAAAGATAATGTAATAGTTATAACTTTTGACATAAATCAGAAAAGGTATTTCTTATTCTTTTATTACTGGTCATGGAAATTATTTCATTATAACACATATTTTCGTCATTTATTTTTGCCACAACCTGAATTATTCAGTAATGTTTATGTATATTTTCTTATTTGTAGAAATAATGTTTCCCTGTGTAATTTTATAATTTTTATCTTTTTCTTGTTTAAAAGTGACAGCACATTATTAACACTGAAGTAGGATTATAAAATATTTTACTGAATCATTTTTTGTGCTGTCTCCAAGGGATAACAATATAATCTTTCCTTTAAAAATGTAGAGAAGAGCTCAACTTCAGCTACTTCATTTTTTTAAAAAGTCCAATTAACTAAACCAATAATTTATACACCGAGGAAATTCTTTATTTATTTTTTATTTTTTTATTTTATTTTATTTTAACATTTTGTGTGTGTGTGTGTGTGTGTGTGTGTGTGTGTGTGTGGCCAGCTCAGCCCACCAGGGGGTGGGGCTGGCTGGCATGTGGTGCTGGGGGATCGAACCGCGGTCCCTATGCTTTGCCAAGCTTGTTCCAAGTAGGTGCTTTAGACCACTGAGCCATCTCTCCAGCCCCGAGGAAATTCTTTAGAGAGTGCAAATCCTTAAAGAAGATGAATTAAGTTACTATTCAAATATATCACAACAGACAGCCTTATTGGCTGAGGATTTATACAGTAATTTCTTTTTCTTGGTATATATTAAAAATACTTTTCAATATGTGATCAATTTGTATTTGAAAAATTCTCCAATAGTATACAACACAAATTAGACTGAAGCTAAGGCTCAACTATCAGAGTGGAGGGTTAAGTTTTTATGGACTAACTTTAAAAGGATATTTATAATACATTATTCAGAGAAAAAAATAGATGTATATAATCCCATTTTATTTAAAGATTACTTATGTACATATCTATATAAGAATTTTAAAAGAAAATTATTGAACCTTAGCAAAACATAATTCAAAGGATAAGCTTTTGGATAAAAAAGACACAGTTCATCACAGAGCTAGCAATTTAAAAAATCAATTGCTATTGCTTTATGTGCTTAACATACGAATTAAAAACAGGCTTTATAGATGTATTTTAAGCTTCTCGGGGGAATTTATTTTTCTGAATCCAAAGCATTAGTATTCTTACTTTAAGAACTCCTACTTGTTCATAAATTCCTTCCTGTTAACTTTTATTACTGAACATGAACAGCTGACTACTGAATAGCTGTGATTTTCCTATAATTAAGTTTTTAAAACTCATAATACATAAGTAACACGTGAACTCCTTTTCATGTACAAATTTCAAGAAATACATAAATGTATAAAATAAAGTAAGAGATGATCATTCTTCCCATGTCTCCACACTCCCCCTTTTCCCATGCAGAGGTTATCACTACTACTGACAGTCCTTGGAATATAAATACATATGACTCTATTTTTTTTAAGAGCTAAAGATTAAACTATATGAAGTGTTCTGCCACTCACTTTTTAAAATTTAATATAGTTTATAAAGCTTTCCATACCAGTACATACAGATCTACCTTAAGTCTAATGGTGGCCTAGGTATTCATAGGTTTACTTAGCAGCCCTTAGTGCTAGGCATTTAGTTGTTTTTGAATTTATAAATACTGCGAGTCAGGCATGGTGGCATGGGCCTTCCTGGATACTCTTGGATGGTGAGCCCACTAGTCTAAGACCAGCTTGGGAAACACCATTAGAGCCACAACAAAAATCTTTTTCTTCCTTTGGGCCGGGGTTCTCTGGGGTATGCTGAGGCAGTGATTGAGATGGGGTGTGGTATGCGCACCTGTAATCCCAGAATTTGGGAGGCTGAAAACAAGAGAATCACTACAAGTCTGGTCTATGTAGTGAGACCCTTTAGGCCCTGTACTAAATACGTAAAAAAAAAAAAAAAAAACCCAACACCTTTTTCTTCCTCTGTCTCTGCATATGTGTGTGTGTATAAACATACATGCCACATATTATAGACACATATATAAACATACTGCGGCAACAAATGTGTGTCTTTGTAAACATTTATGAAAAAGTTTAGGGTAACTTTTTAGATTGGAAATTCCAGGTGTAATGATATGTTCTGTCATTCTATAAACATTAAATGACTTTGTGTTTTAAAAGCTATATGACCATCTCCAATGTGCTTAATAAAATTAATGGAAACACTTATTCCTTCCTCATCTGCTTTCCTCCCTGTTTTAGTGACCTTGAAGATGCTTTAGTGATCTTTCAGCTCTATGAAATGATTCGCGTCCCAGTCAACTGGAGCCAGGTCAACAAACCTCCTTATCCTGCTCTTGGAGGGAATATGAAGAAGGTGACTGAAATAAACACCATGGATATGTTGTTACTATAAAATAGAGGATTTAGAATTTCATAAAGCTTGGTAAACTGATTTAACCCCACTGTTCTTTTTCAACCTGAAATGTATTAAGCTTCTTATTAATATCCTTTTTACAAGTTATCTTTAATAGTTATTTGGGAAGATGAAGGTAGTCCTCTCCAGATGCTTCATATTTGCTTTTTTCATTAGCAAGTTATAGTAATTAATGTCTTTGGGGTGCAGCATAAATTTACTGTTACATTTATCACATCTTGCTGAATTATTATTCATTTATTTAGTAGATATATACCTACTTCCTATTCAGTGCAATTCATGATAGGAAAAAATTCAAGTCATGAGGCACTAAAGAAATCAAAGAGATGAGACAGATATGTGTAAACTACAATACAGTACACTGTAAACAAATGAATATCAGTTTTTTTGCAGATTAAATATATTTATTTTATTAAGAAACAAATAGCAATGAGACAGTTTCAAAACCGATTAGTAGGACAGTTTCGATAATACATTGCATATTGTTGTCTTCTTAGTGGTTATTCATTGTACAAGATGCAGACATGATATCCTGTCCAAACACTATTAGTACAAATCTACACTTGATCTTAGCCAAAAGGCCAAGAAGCGATATTTTCTTCTCATCGAATTAAGAGAACATAGCTGTGTATCTATCCTATTTTGTATATACAGATACAAAATAGTCCTTCATTTCTATCCCCTTTTTTGCTTAGTTTTGTCAGAGATGGGTATTCCATTGCCATTTAAATATTGTAGGTGCGTGAATTCAGCAAAATAATCCAGTATAGTCCAATAGTCCATAACAGTAGTGGATTATCCATAGGACTGGCAATGTCAGAAGTTGTTGACTTGAGCATTTTACAGCTCAGCATATTAGTATGGCTTTACTTTTTGTATCTCATTTTTATACTTTTCTGCTGGATGGTTAAGACCAAGATAAAGCAAGACCTATATAACAAGAAATGTAACTTTTGTATCTGACAAGGACAGTCAAGTCTCCTCAGGATTTATCCTGAAACCCTGTACCGCAGTTTGTAGATCCTTTGTCAGTGTCAGCCATGTAGATGAGTCATGGCCATTGCTCGAACAATTTGCTCTCTGTCAAAGCCTAAGAGAATGTTTCTCTCCCTGATATCACAGTTTTAGTTTTTGTTTTGAGATAGGATCTCATTGTGTAGTCCAGGTTAATCTTGAACTCAAGAAGTGGCCCAGTTTGCTCACAAACTGACTCTATAGCCCAGACTGGCTTCAGACTTGTGATCTTTGTGCCTTAGCCTCCCAAGTGCTTGGGCTTCTAGGTGTGCCCCACCTTGCTTGGCTATTATTACAAGTTTTAAAGAAGAAAAGGACACAGGTTGACTTATTGAGGCTATATTGAGGTAAACCTTCCAGAAATGAGAATTTTGTTATATTGTGACCAAAGAATGAGGTGTGGGTTATAAAAGGGATAGTCGTTGGATAGTGAGTTTCTATAAGAAAACCAGTTTTTCTATAGCAGAGGATCTTGGTAAGTAAGCAAAATATGAACACCAAGAATTTGGGCTGGAGCACAATGCTGAGAACCTTGATTGACAGATTATGAAGCATTCACTTTTAAACAGTGGGAAGCCATTCAACATTTCTGAAGAGAGCAGTGACTTGATTACAGCTGGTAGGGGAAATCCTAGTAGAAGACTATAAAGAGAAATACTTTTCTTGGGTTCTTCCTAAACAGGTGATCAGAAGTCTCATTGGTGTTAATATTTACTGTGATGAAATAGCTGTGGTTTTGTTTTTGCATTTCTTTCTGACCTGTTTTAGGGTCATTTGTTTTATAAAGTAAAATAATATAAAAGTTGTTTTTTACATTTATAGCTTTTTGCTTAAATGATGTAATTTAAATATGCTAAACAAATTAATGAATTAATTTTGCTGCAACTTATTCTATTGGTTATTATGGAATTGCACTACATTATTTTGATGTTAAAACTACCTGTGGTTGAATAAGTGCAAATATAACCATTTTTCTGAAAGCACTAAATTATTAAAAGGTACTTATTTTTTTCCCAGATAACTTGCATGTGGAAAGCAATTCCAGTTAGAATTCTAAAAATTTTTGTACATGTGGAATAGGGGCTAGGAAAAGGTAATTTATAGGTGTGTGTGTTGGGGTAACTTGTAAAGTAATTCTAAAGTTCCACTGGAAGAAAGGAGCAAGTCCGCATAGTCAAGAATGCTTACCAATAACGTTGACAGGGCTGTTGTTAGAAAATACTGGTTATGATGCAAAATGTAAAATCAATTATAAAATATCACAAATGAATCATATGTAGCATGCTTACTTCAACAAATACTAGTTAATAGATTGAAACATAAGACCTGAGATAAACTCAAAATCACAGGGAATTATTTTATGGACTTTGAACAATCATCAGCCGGTATCATCTTAGTTATTAAAGTTCATAAAGTTGCAGTATTAAACATCTTTCATTATTTTTTAAGTTTTCACTTGGAATCTTGTGTCCTGTTATGTAACTTTTCATTGTCTAAATGATCAGAGCCTCACTTTTGTCCCAAATATTTACAGAACTTGGTAATTCTTTTTTCATCTACTCTGAGATGCACACTTCAATCTTTTCTTGCTTTGTGTTCATTCTTATCTTGGATACGTTCCTTGCCCGTTAGTCTGAGAACTCTAGGAATTCCAAGGCTTGGTCTCCATCTGTAGCTCTTTCGGGAAGAGTTCCATTTTACATCTTCCGGGAGCAGTTCCATTTTTACAGTTTAAGGTGCTACCATAAACAAAGTTTACTTCTAGAAACCTAATTTTTCATTCTTCTCTAATTTAGTACCTCTCCACATCCTAGGAGTGTTCGTTCAAATTTGAAGTCAACTTCCAAAATTAGAGGACATCTTTTCTCTTATGGTAGCACGCATTTCCAATTCCTCTTTTATTACTGGTTATATCAGTGTCTTAGCCTCTACATGAACAACGCTGAGCTCCTGTCTCACCATCACCCACTTAAGTGTTTTGGTGAAACTTACTATAAAACAGCTGAAACACATTTCACACAAAAATGATTATAAACATTTGCTAGGAAAGTCTCCTCTTCATGTGGGAATCCATTGGAAACATCCTGGTTCCTATTATTCACTGTTACATACATTATTGCTGCCATTTTCCATAAATTAGGAATGTATTCCACTTTTAAAATTTTGTGCATTTCTATAATATTTCTGTCATTAAACAGGCATAATTAAATATGACTTAACAAAATATTTTTATTTTTTATTTAGTGCAAGGTCTACAGGGCCTCACTACACAGATCAGACTCATAGTGATCCTCCTGTTTTCAGCCTCCCAAGTGCTGTGATTACAGGTGTGCACCACCATGCCCAGTCTCAATTGCTGTCGCAGCGTGCCCTGAAGGCGGGGCCAGCATGGCATACTGGGGATCAAATGCCAGCCAGTGCACTCTGGCTAAGCAGGCACTTAGTTCATTGAGCTATCTGGCTGGCCCAAGAAAATAATTTTAAAAGATTGTCTCCTTGCATTTAAAAAATGAACTCATACCAAATATTTTACTTGATTTAGGAAGTGAACCAGGCAGATATTACAGAGGGTTCAAAGGATTTTCTTGCATTTTTATTTGTAATAGAACTTGGGATTTGGATTTTATTTTTTCATGTATTTGTTATAGGGTCTCACTGAGCAGCCAGTACTTGTAATGATCCTCCTATTTTCAGTCTCCTCAGCTCTGGGGTTACAGGCTTGTACCACCATATCTGGTCTCAGTGGCCAGCTCAGCACACCCAGGGGGCAGGGCCGGTGAGGCATGTGGTGCTGAAAATCAAACTCCCATCCCTGAGCTTGCCTAAGCATGTGTTTAGTCTGCTGAGCTATCTCATTGGCCCCATGGATTTTCTTTATTGAACCACATTATTTGTAAAAATTCTGTAACTGTATGGTCTCTTTTACCTTTTGTACAAATATTTTCCTATTTTTGGAAAGAGATTGAAAGAGATATATGAAAAAAAGAGATATATGAATCTCTTTGAAATGGAGTCCTTTGGGAAAGAAAAAGATAAACCAGTTATATTATTTTTCTTAACTGTTTATTCCAAAAAGTATGTAGTAAGGACTTTTTCCCTATTGATAACATTGTCAGATTATGGGAATTTATAATTTCACTGAAGCATAAACAAAACAAATTGAGATATATAAGAATTTATATAAGTCATCTTGGAACTTATAATTTCACTGAAGCATAAAACAAATTGAGGTATATAAGAATTTATGTAAGTCCTAATAAAAGAGGTATAGCACTAAATAATGGAAATGAGAAACTGCTACAGAGACCAAGGCAGAGGGGGGAAAAAAACTACAGAAAGGACTTTCACTGGACTTACATTGTGAGACATAAATAGGCAGGTGAAGAAATAATTGACTTGTTTATACATCAAATTTTGACCAGAGGCAAGGCATTGCGCTGACTCCTAGGCTGGAAGTGGGGGAAGTGTTAAGCAGATTTGTATCTGTAAGTGGTTTTGTTCTTTTAAAGGAGCTTATATTATGGGGAGCAAAAGAACACACAAAAGCTAAGTGGGAGATGGTGCATAAACACTGCAAAAGGAGCATTCAGGGTATCGATCACAAGATCATAGATCTACCAAGACAGACATCGTCATCATCTTTGACACAGGATTGTGCTAAGTAGTTTAGGCTGGCCTTCAACTCGCTACAAAGTCCAAGCCAGGCAAACTCTGGATTCATGGCAGTCCTCCTGCCTCAGCCTCCTGTGTGCTGGGATTATAGGCATGTGCTACCATGCTGAGCTGATTATTTTTTAATTAAAATTAACGAAAAGCTAAATTTTGGGGGCTATACTGTAATATCAGGATTAAATCAGGATTTAATAATATCAGGATTAAAAATAAGAAATATGAAGTTAGATTCTCTTTTGTGAAACTAGGAATTGCATGCAGAGGCACTCTATCACTGAGCTATATCTTTTTTTATTTTGAGACAGGGTTTTTTGAGGCAGTGTCTTACTAAGTTGTCCTGGCAGGACTTTAACTTGTGGTCTTCCTGCCTCAGTATCCCAAAGTGCTGGGATTCAAGCTTCCTAGCTTGAAGTTAAATTTTTATTTTGTAATTTTAAAGCTAACAAAATACACATTACCTCTATTAATGGAATGCAGGAAACCTAGTGTCTCAGTTACTCTTCTCTTGTTGCTGGGACAAAATATTCAACATCCAAAATTAAGCAAGGAAGGGCCAGCCAAATAGCTCAGCAGATTAAAGTGCCTGCAAGCAGGTGCAGGGGCCAGGGGTTTGATCCATGGGTCTGTCGTGCCAGCCCCACCCGTGGGGGTGCACTGAGATGGCAATTGAGACTGGGCATGGTGGCGTGTGCCTGTACAGCTCTTGGGAGGCTGTAAACAGGTGGATCACAATGAGTCTGACCTAGTAGTGAGACCCTGAACACCTTAGAGACCCTTCCCTAAAAAAAAAAAAAATTTAAAATAAAAAAACATAAAAAAATTTTAAAAAAATCAAAGAAGGAAAAGTTTATTTAGCTCACAGTTAGTGGAAGTTTCAGTCCATACTCAGCTGGCTCCAAGGCAGAGTGGAACATGGCACAGAGCAGTGGTTCATAGTGGTGCCAAAGAGCAAAAGGAGGGCAGTTAGCTAGCCTCTCTCCCCTCCTCACATTGTAATGCAGATTACCTGCCCAGGGCTGGTGCAACACCCACACCCACAATAATCACAAACTCCAGAAGCTGCACCATGACTGCATGAGGCTTTGGGGGGACAGCTAGACACAAACTGTTACACACCGGTTTTTAGTCAGAGGTTTAACATTAATAAAAGCAGATGGAATCCTGACACTTTTCAGCCAGTTGTTCCTTTAGCTTAATCCCTTGGTATCTTTAGCTATAAAATGGTAATGCTTCCTTGCTTGTACTGGGTTACTCTTATGTAATGAGAATTGGTCATATAAAAGCATTACTGTAATTATTTTTCAGATAACTGAACTATGTTAGCATATTCAAGAGTTATGTTTCAAAAATATTTTTTACTCTAAAATTTGTGCTCATTTTTAGATTGAAAACTGTAACTATGCTGTAGAGCTTGGGAAGAATAAGGCCAAGTTCTCTTTGGTTGGCATTGCTGGGCAGGACCTCAATGAAGGGAATTCAACACTTACTCTGGCACTGATATGGCAACTGATGAGAAGGTAAAGGCTGATGTCTTTATAGCAACACTGTTAGTTTCCTTCAGCAATCCTTAGACCCAAATTTGTAGTTATTTTTGAAGAATGAACACAGGAATATTCAATATAAAATATATAAAATTTGTAAACATATATATATATATATATATATATATATATTTCTGATCACATACAGTATCATTTTGGAAATTATATTTTAAGATAGGTAAGTCTCTAGAAACCTCTTTTTACTACTACCTATTAAAAGTGGCTTTGTGAGCTAGGCATAGTGGTATACTCCTGTAATCCCAGCATTTATGAGGCTGAGGCAGGAGGACCACAGGTTTGAGGCCAGCCTGTGCTACATAGTGAGCTCAATGTCAGCTTGAACTAGATAACGAGATTCTGTCTCAAAAACCAAAATAATTTTTTTTAAATGGTTTTGTAGTCGGGTGTGGTGGTGTTCCTGGAAGCAAGAGACTTAAAGGCTTAAGGTTAGCCTGAAGCTGATGCAGGAAAGAGGAAATCAAGCTTAAGGCCAACCTGAGCAATTTAATGAAATCCTATCACAAGGTAAAAAATAAAAAGGGCTGATGATATAGCTCAGTGGTAGCACACTTGGAACACCCAGACTTGGTTTCAATCCCCAGGACTAGGGGGAAAAACGGTCTTGAAAACAGTTGGTCTGATTTTTAAAATAGTAAATGATAATTTTTGTTTTTGATTAGTAACCGTTGAAACTTTGGAATATAACTGAGTGCAAATGCCAATCTAAAATTTGAAATATTTATTAGAGCTCAACTACTTAAATATTTAGTTAAATGTTTACATAAATTATGTGAAAGCAAATCTCACCACAGTTATTCTCAAATATCTTTTTCTATTGCAGGTATACGCTGAATGTGTTATCAGATCTTGGAGAGGGTGAAAAAGTAAATGATGAAATTATTATTAAATGGGTCAATCAGACTCTTAAAAATGCAAACAAAAGTACTTCTATTTCCAGCTTCAAGGTAATCAAAAGTACTAATTGTTTTTAAGCTTAAGAAGTAATTGTTATTGGGAACTACATTGGTTAGGTTCAGAATTACATCAATGTTGTATCTCAAACACAAAGTTTATGAGTTTAGGCATACTAATTATTTGGCATGTGTAAAATATGAATATTCAGTTTGAAGTCTTGTTTTTGATTGGTTGTCTTACTGATATAAATGCAGGTTAATATAATAATGTAATCCTAAAAAAACATAGAATCAAGCCCAAAACATCCAACTGTCGAAAGATAAAAGCCATTATTTATATAGGATGTATAATGTTTTGTGCTCCCTAGCAGCAGTCTCAGAATTGTATTGACATCATTTCCAAGGCATAACAGAGCCAGCCAAACCGATTCAAGTGGGAGTTGAGAAAACTGGTAGGAAAAAAATATCTTGTCATCTGGCTTCATAATGCATTTAACACTCACTTCCGAGCATTTGTGGATGATTCATAAAGCACTCAAAATGCAATCTGCGTATACATAACCACTAATTTCATGCATTTTCATTGTTGTTTGCTTTTGCATGCAAGGTGGCATTAGTTACAAATCAGCATGTCTGCTTGCACACATTCATTCAGTGAGCCTGTGTTTGTGATTTCATTGTATGTAAAAAAAAAAAAAAAAAAAACCTAGCAATTTTTTTTTTTAGTGCAATAAAAAAAAGGAGGGCTGGGGAGATA
>NW_004524604.1:18570088-18623615 GCF_000260255.1 Octodon degus | reverse complement strand
AAAAAAAAAAAAAAATGTGGAGATGAAACATGAAGCTACACTATGAAATATTTACCCATCTATATTCCTTTCTTTACATTTGCTGAATGTGCTTAATACCACTGTAGAGGACTGGGGAGATAGCGTAGTAGAATAAGTGCTTGCCTGGCAAGCACAAGGCACTGAGTTCAATCCCCAGTTCCACAAAAAAATAAATAAATAAATAAAATAAAAAAAACACTGTAGAGTGGAAGAAAGGTCAGAAATTGATAAATCATTTTATCTTTAAAACTCAGGCCTGGGCCAGGGAGATGGCTCAGTAGAATAAGCGCTTGCCTGGTAAGCATAAGGGCCTGAGTTCAATCCCTGGTTCCGCAAAAAAAAAAAAAAAAAAAAGAAAAGAAAAAAACAACTCAGGCCCAAAATGGTTTTAACAGGATAGCTAGATATTGGCAGATGTTGCCTAAGTCCTAGTTCTAGTATTCCCACCCCCCTTTTCTATCATGAAAGGAATAGAACTGAATTTTTGTTGTTGCTTATTTAGAAAATTACCAAGTCCATGATTTGTTTTATTTGTTCTAGATAGGTAACATAATTAAGAAAGTAAAACTGGAACAGGGGTGTATTCTAAAATTCTTTAATTGCCAGTTACTCTTTAAAATTATTATATGAAAATTATGCATTTACATATTAATTTATTTAAAATAAAAGTATAGTGAAATACCACACAAAACATTTAGGAACCAGTGAATATTTTCTGAGCTCTTACTATTATGTAACTTTTCTAGGTAAATAAATGAAAGTATAATAAATTAATTTTGCCCTCACTGTTCATCATTACTTTGAGGGGCCGGCCATATTGCTCAGTGGATTAAAGCATCTGCTTAGGCAGATGCAGGAGTTCAATCCCCAGGCCTGAGGGCATGCTGAGTGATTGAGACTGCGCGTGGTGGCACGCCCCTGCAATCCCAGCACTTGGGAGGCTGTAAGCAGGAGGATCACTATGAATCCAGTCTATGCAGTGAGACCCTTAAGACCCTGTCCTAAATACAGCGGGAGAGTTGTGAGGTTCGAACTCCAGGAACCTGAGGCTGACAGCTTTGTGGAAGCAGCCATTTAAAGGACTGAGCTAGGGCCAGGCCCCCAAGACCCTGTCCTAAATACAAAAACAAAATAAAACAAAACCCAAACAAACCATCATTTATTTGAAGGACAAAACTAGTATATCTGAGAAAGTAACAATATTACCTGTAATTTAAGATTCAAATAATGCCATTGTTATTATCATGGGTGAAATCTAACTGATAATTTCCCACTCACTGGTAAGTAGAGTGGTTGGAAAATCTGATTTGAACATCAAATGGAGGAGGGATTTAAATTGGTCAGAAAAACAGGATAATAAGGTAGAAAAGATCATTGCTGAACAAAGGCAAGTCTTAGAAGGTTAGGAAAGATAGTTTGGCTACAGAAAATGGTTTTTAACAGATACTGTGCAAAATACAGACTGGGTCAAGATTATAGAATGATTCAATCTGAATAAAGACTGTTGAGCAAAAGGAGTAGTGTAAAGGTGCTGTTTTATGAATACTAATTTATATATGATGGGCAGGATAGGTACAAATGCAAGAAGAGTACATAAGAATCGAAGGTAGTACTACAGATATAACATGATAAGGGTCTGGATGGGGTCGAAGGTAGGTAGGCACTTGGAAAGTGAAGAATGGATATCTATGAGCTTTTGTACACGGACAGCGAGGCTTCGGCTTCTTGATTTACAGGAGCCGGGGGGAAGGAGAAGAGACACAGTTCTTGTTTTGGCTTGATCAATTTGGAAAACGAGATACTAACACTAACAGAAATGGAGATGTTAAGTGCAGGTGCTAGAAAAGGGGATGAATTCGGTCTTAAACATATTGAGTGCTTGCTTTGGCAGCACATAGACTCAAATGGGAATGATACAGAGATTAGCATGGCCCCTGCACAAGGATGACACACAAATTAGTGAAGTGTTCCAGATTTTAAAAAAATATTGAGATTAAGGTAATATTTAGGAAATGGCAGTTAAATGAAAGGAGACTTTAGAACTGGAAATACAGAATACAGACTTGTAGATCAGCTGAATAAAAGAGGATGTGGAAAAATGGGCACAGATAGTAAGGGGAGTACTTACAGGGAACAGACTTGAGAGCACTGTTCTAATTGAAACACAGGAAGCAGAAACACCCAGGAAGTGCTGCTTAGTGCAGATTCTTGATTTAAAAAAAAAATCTTTTAAAGATAGTTCATTCAGTAAAGAAATGTGATAATGAATGATTAAAAAAATTGGGGGGGGGGGTTCCCAGCCATAGAAGACCTTGTCTGAAGGTTATAATAAGTAGTACTAGTTAGAACACATTAGACATAATCAAGGGAGTGCTATAACTAGACATTTCAGAAAAGAAAAATTACCCTTTTTAGTTGCAAAGTAATTGTCCCTCACCAAGAAGATAGGCAGGTAGTATCTCAGCAAATAATAATGATCAGAATTATCTTTTGAGTCCTATATTTTACAGAACTAAGGACTTTACATATACTTCTTTTTATTATCTCAGAAAGGTGAGCATTAGAGAAGTAAAATAACTTGCCTGTTGTCATATAACTTTTAAGCAGAACAGCTGGCTTTCATGTCCAGCTCTGCCTACCTACAGATTAGAAGCCAGACTTTGGAGTTGTGTGGCTATGGTTTGACTCTTCACTCAGCTCTGTGACCTAATGCTCATTCAATCCAGAAATATTCAAAGCTTTTCCTGTGGCAGATGCCTTGCTAGGTACTGTGGCTAAAGTGTGGCCTCAAAGAGCTCACTGTTGAGGGAAGGAAGCAAATAAAAATAATCATAAGGCATCAGCAATATCATATATAAGATCAGCTAAGGGGGATATAGGTGCACATTAGAAAAACGACAGCAGTTTACACTAGTAGTTGGCTACATCTGTTTTTTTTTTTTTTTTTTTTTTTGGCGGAACTGGGGATTGAACTCAGGCCCTTGTGCTTGCCAGGGAAGTGCTTATTCCACTGAGCCATCTCCCTGGCTCCTCATGGCTACATCTGTTGATGAATAAAACTTACGTCTGGTTCAGCATTTAATACCTGTGTGATGTTGGGCAATTATTTTCTCTATACTTTAATTTTATCATAGCTAAAATAGATTTAGTTATATTTTGATAGGACTGTCAGACTAAACAAGTTTTAACGAATATTAAGCATTTTAAGAAGGGCTCAATAACAGTACTGGCACTGCCAGTAGATACTGAGCAGTGTATATAGATGGAGGAGTTCCTGTTAAGCCTTTTAGGGAACCTGTTGGTTCCCTAAGCCAACTGTTTTTCCATTTTTATTTTTAAAAGAATGATAGGAAGAAGAGTGGCATGGAATGCTCTAATAGTAATATTTATCAAATTAAGAGAAAGACAGAATCCATTATCTTGAAAATCAAGCTAAGCGCTAGGCTTATGTGCTTTAGGATTCTAGAAATTGTTTTTGCTTACATAATTTATGATTAATATAGTTAAAGGAAAAATGATGGCGGGGCCGGGGAGATGGCTCAGTAGAATAAGTGCTTCCCTGGCAAGCGTAAGGGCCTGAGTTCAATACCCGGTTCTGCCAAAAAAGAAAAAGAAAAATGATGGGAATGTATTTATATGTCAAAATAAGGGTAAAATATCTCACTAGTAATGTACAAACTAGAGGAGTTAGAAGGTGAGCCTGTTTTATTGGAAACAAGAAGATAAGCGACCTGATATAATTTTTGGAAGGTTAAAATTTTAAATTCAAGTAGTAAAAGATTTCCCAAGGAGAATCCTAAGGACATAGTTAGAAAAAATTGTTTCCTACATCTAAGTAAAAAATATTTAAAATCCCACAAATATGCAAATAATTAGAATATAGCACAATTAAGTAATCTTTTTGAATCATTGTACTAGAAATACATGAAAGGTAAGTCTACAGAAATTTTAATTTGTTTTAGAATGACATTAAGTTCAATTTTAGAAAGTGTAAATATAAAGCCATCTAGAAAGTTTATTAAAAATGTACATTCCCAGCCTCATCCACAGACAGCCTGACTTTCTAATTTGAGAGGGGGCTAAATTTGTCCTTTTTGTGTCGAAGCTGCTGCTGTGGATATAATGCACAAGCTGGGCAAATGCTGTGGCACTGAGCCACACACTAGCCTGAAACTTGCCCTTGTAATAAGTACCCTGAAGTGATTTTCATGTAAGTAAATGGTCCTCAGACTATATAATGATAAACAGGTATGAGGAGTTTTCAGAAACAGAAAAGAACCAACATTCAGATCCAGATTATGATCCGTCAGGGTAGGTCTGAGAGCCCTATTTTTATCTTCTATGTCTACCTCCTCCAAATTTGAATAAATACAAACATTCCTGTTAAGAACGTAAAACTTTCTAAAATTAAGTGGCTCACAAATCATAACCTATTCATCTTCATACAGCTGCAAATTATTTTGTCAAACGTTTATTAGAATCCACATTTGGCTAGGGACTATACTACTTTAATCTATATTATCTTAATATTCCCAAGGATATTGTCACATCATTATTTCTGAGATTAGGAAACAGTGCTTTTGGCTTCAAGAAACAGAAACCCAAATTAAAGTGGTTTAGACCAAAAAGAAGGGTACTAGCTACAATAGGAGAAATCCAGAGGTGGGGTAGATTTCAGGACCAGTGGAACCAATAACTGAAGAATGTCATTGAGACTCCAAGTTTTTCCCCTATCTCTGCTTTGCAAACATCTAACATGCCAACCTTATTTGAAAGCTGTTTCCTTGTGGGTTATAGGATAGCTGCTGACAGAGAGGTTCTTTCCCCTCACTTGCATACAGGCAGAGTGATTGCTTCCCAGAGGCTAGTTAAATTAATCTCAAATTAAAATCACAGTGATAATAGCATAGTATTACTTCACTAAGCGAAGACTACTGTTTCCAATTTTTTTCATTATTGTCCCTGTAAGGAGACACTTTTTTCTAAATTGCTGCTTCCTGATGAAATTTTTATGCAGATATATATACATTTGTGTGCTATGTTTTGTACATAAAAAGAATAAATTAATCACCTTGCCTTGAGACTGCACAGCCTAGACTCAGCTTCACTCTGGAGTTCCAGATCGGGTTGGTGTTCTTTGGGGTACATGCCCATGTGAGGGAGGTATGGGGACACAGCAAATGTATGGTTTCTATTAGAGGGGAGACCGCACTAAGGAGTGAGCGAATACAGCTAGGCAAGCAATAGTGACCTTATTCAATCCAAGAAAGAGAGACTAATTTGTTACTGGTAAGTAGTAAAGTTCATTCAGATCAGGATTTTGGCTAACAACAATGCTGTATTCATTAGAATTTGGTTGTCCTTTTTTTTTTTTTTCCCTTGGAGGTAATTTTATAATGGAGCATTAAAATAGTGTTGTGGGTTGAAATTGTTGTTCTATACGTATTGGTTATGTTAAAGAAGTTGTTAGAGCTTTCTAAACTTCATGTTCTTCATCTTTAAAGAGGGATTATAATTCTCTTGGTAGAACATTAGGATTTAAAAAAAGTATTACATTGAAACACACAAATGAGAACAATGTCTTTGCAACTGTTAGTCCCCACCCCCTTTTTTTCTGAAAAAAATTAAGTGAAGGCTTAGGAATTCATGGTCTAAGAAACATTACTGTGATTTGTAAAATAATTTATTTCCTATTCCTTTTCAAAAGTTATTTTTTACAGAATAGATACTATAGTTAGTACACTTAGGTCGGTTATGTCAACAAACCTTATTCAGGTATGGTGACAATTCACTACACTATTACTTGTATAGATAAAAGGAAAAATATTTTTTAAGTGGTTTGTTATATGTGTTGGTTGCAGAAAAGCTTAAAATTAGGTCTAAAGAAAATTGATAGATTATCTTCTGTTAAACAGCTGTAACCAGAAGCTGACATACATGAAAAGTGAAGCAAAATGTTTATGAATGTTAATTCTTTATTTCTAGGATAAATCTATCAGCACAAGTTTACCTGTCCTAGATTTAATAGATGCCATTGTACCAAATGCAGTTCGTCAAGAAATGATTAAGAGAGAAAATCTTTCAGATGAAGACAAACTGAACAATGCTAAGTAAGCCCCGTAGTTTACATTATAACATAATGGCTTTTAAATTCTTTGCTTAAAGGTTAAGTTTCACATTTTTAATTACAATTTATGGGAGGAATATGATTTAAAAATCAAACCCTACTGGGCTTGATGGTGCACACCTGCAGTCCCAGCACTTGCGAGGCTGAGACAATAGGAGCCCTGGGAGTTCGAGGCCAGCCTAGGCTACATAATGAACTCAAGACATAATGAACTGTGAGACTTTCCTCAAAGCAAAATAAAAACTCATAACCTTAATCTTTCTATAGCTCTTGGGAGGCTGTAAACAGGCGGATCACTGCGAGTCCCATCTAGTAGACCCTGAATACCCTGTAAACCCTTTCCTAAAAAATTAAAAAAAAAAAATCTTTCTATAAAGTTAATTTTAAAAAAGATTCTTTTGTAAAAGTGTGTTAAGTAAAAACATTGTAGCTGACAAACACCAAGATATTTTTCTTGTCTTTTTAAGATATGCCATTTCAGTTGCTCGGAAGATCGGTGCCCGGATATATGCATTACCTGATGATCTCGTAGAAGTAAAACCAAAGATGGTTATGACAGTGTTTGCATGCTTAATGGGTAAAGGGCTGAACAGAATAAAATAATGAAATGAGAATGATCTTCTGCCACACGAAACACAATGAATGTCTCAGTTTACAGAATTCTGAAATGTAGTGGATATAAAATCAGAGAATATTTGTATGCTCAAAATAGTTATATATTCCATAATGAATTTAATATCTTGTTCATATTAGAATTTGTCAACCTTTGGGAGCAACATAATTAAGTTTACCAATCAATGCTGATTAAATAGAGTATGTTCATTATCAAGATGCTATTTCGCAATTATTTTTGTTCCCTAAAGTCTTATTAAAAAAAAGACTAATTCATTCTTCTTGTTCAGAAATGATCAGTACAGTTTTGCTATAAAAATGTTTTGATTATTTTTTGGTGTGTTTAATTTTTATCAGAATTGTTTTCAAAGTCTGATCCAGTCTGCTCTTTTATTGTCTTCCTCAAACTGTGTAAAATGGTTTAAAACTTTCTGTAAATTTCTCTATTGTCTAAAATTTTAAAGTGACAAGTATTGTTCATTAACATTAAACTTTTATATATGAGAACTAATTCTTGAATGGACAGCAAAGTTACTGTCTTATATAAGTAGTGAGTTTTTACTTAATTTCAATTGCTTTGGTACTTTACATATTCTACTTTGGTAATACAGCTTTACTTATAATATGTACATGTCTGTACATATTATGTGTGTGTTACACATGAATTACCCAGGTTTTCTCGAATGTTTAATTGGTCAGTTAGCCAAACTTTACATATTTATTTTGGCCTCAATGTGTGATGATACTTTTCAGTTTGTGGACATCTAATACATGAAGATTTCACAAGTATTCATTACGAATGTGCATATAGTTATTTTTTAATTGACTTCTTCGAAATACTTGCAGCCAAACATTGGCTAGAATGTCCCAAATCATGGTGACATTTTCCTGTTAGCTTTCAATTACACTTGCTAATTTAGGTCTACGAAAACTATATATACCATGTACAATATGCCCACTAAACATCTTCAGTAGAAAGTAACATATAGCCAGTATTCAACATAAAATAATTTCACATTTTTCTTTTATAGTCTCCTGTGAACTGGCAATGTTTGTTTAATGCTGTGTTATTGCAAATTACTAAAGCATGTGGTCTTTTTTTTCTGAATTTTTAGTAGACCAATTTTGCTGCTCACGACTGAATCTAGAAAGGCACTTCTTCCATCTAACATTGTTAATGCCAGTAAGCAATACTTGTGTGCAACAAAACGCTGTCCCTTGATCTCAGTGTGAATGGCCTACGTTCTCCTTACACCACTGATTAAAATATCCACAGTAAGAGAGTACTGAATGGGTTTAGACTTTTTAAAGTGAAATGATTAACATGTGGAGTTTTGAAATACATTCTTTACAAAAGAGCTTTCTTTCCCTTTTATATTTTGATGATTGTTTCCTTGTATGATGATTAAGGTTTGTTCTTTTGATATTATTTAAATCATGCTTCCTTCTTTTTTCCCCCATCATTATATTTACTAAGCTGATTTACATGAAATTTGACACTGGAGGTCACAAAGTATATTTAATAAAAAATGCTCTGTATGTAGAAATGTGTCAGTATTTTATTCAAAGAAAAATACAGTTTTGAAAATTCATCTGGTCTAAGCTTACTTTTCAGAAATGAAAGGAATTTCTAAGTGAACTGCTAAAATAAAACAACTTATATTCGATCATTTACTTGGTAGTGAAACAGTTATTTTCATCCTTATATATGAAGAATTTTATTAAAGACCAACTGTGTGGTTACTACAAATTTATTCATTTATTTTTTATTTTATTTTTTTGCAGTACCAGGGATTGAACTCAGGGCCTTTTGCTTGCCAGGCAAGCACTTATTCTACTGAGCCATCTCCCCAGCCCCCAGTTACTACAAATTTAGATTGTGTTGAAATACTCTGACTGAATCAACCACTTCACTAACATCAATGTATTGTCTCCTGTGAGCCACTGACTACATTAGTAGATAGTGATACTGCAATAGGAGAACTAAAGCAGAAAAATGTGAGACTGACTTGGCAGTTGAATTTCAAATTCATTTGGGTGGTTATGGAAGGTCTCTGTAAGGATGTTTTATATGGCCTATCAGTGTTCCTACAAACAATGCAGAAAGAGGCTTGGAGGCGTGATATACAAGAAATAGGTAATTATGGCCTGAAGGAAAGGAGTCTGAAGATGTTAAGAGGGCCTATCTTACTTGTATGATTAGGCCTCAATCTGTATTTTATTGCCTCTCTCACTGGGGTTGTGAGTGCTGTTCTCTTTATATCTGTGATTTGGGCGAGTTTCTTTGACTAATGTGCTGCTTTTGAATCTTACATACTGTGGTTCATAATACTACCACTGGGGTCCCAATCATTGATTTTCTTGTCACATATGCAAAGTGACATAGCCTGTTAATCTCTGCTAGATAAAGAGTGCACTATTGAGGCAAGAGGATATTTGGCATCTGAGAGGATCCCAAAACTTTTGAAGACTAGAGTGTAATTTCAGCACTGACTTACCTTAAAGCAAATACAACTCAAAAATACTTTGGAATGTTTCCTGCATTCATCTCCTAGTAGACACTTTATCTACCTAAAGTGGGTTGGAATTGCCTCAACTATTAGAAATTAATCCAGCCTCCATGAGAATCCTCTGGATAAAGAATCATCTAAGCCCCAGATAGTTGAAAAAGGTGATAGCTTAAAAGGTGAAACAATGTCTTGCTGTCTTTATAAAATGTCTCTGTCTTGCTAGGGATAGTGTAATATGTAGATCTATCTATCTTTCATCTTATATCTGTCTAAGCCATCTGAATCTCCAGCAATGCGCAGGGTTAGAGTTGTTCTGCTGCTGACTATAGATGTTTTGCTGAACTACAAAGTGTATAAACATATAAGTATATAACAATATGTACCTGTATATTCACTGGCTGCAAATTTACAGTGACCAATTTTGACATTCCATGAAATATACAAACTTGGAACTGTAGTAAACATCACAAACTAGTGGGACATTTGTCTAGAGATGACTGAAAAACACATTCAGGGGCTGGATCTTTAGCTCATGTGTAGAAGCTTGCTTAACAAGCTGGAAGCCCTGGGTCCAATCCTTGGCACCAAAACCAAAAAATAAACCTCACCTGGAAAATAGAGATTCAATAAATCAACTATTTTCTTTTCTTTTTTTTTTAAATCAACTATTTTCAAGAAAACAAAATGTTTGGAAGTGTAGGCAATCTTCTCAACTGCTAAGGCCTTTTTAAAAAGCTTAAAGGAGAGCCAGGGAGATAGTTCAGTAGAATAAGTGCTTGCCTGGTAAGTGCAGGGTCCTGAGTTCAATTCTTGGTACCACAAAAAAAAGAAAAAAAAAAGCTTTAAGGAGGACTTTGAATAATGAAAATTTACATCGGGGTGTTAAACTGATGAGAGGAACAGGAGTTGGAAAAAAAAATCAATCACCCTGAGTGGGATTATTCTGATTTAAATTATACATTGCCTTAAAACTGAAATCCTTTTTTTTTTTTTTTTTTTTTTTTTTTTTTTTTGAGACAGAGTCTTGCAATGTCATTCAGCCTGGCCTAGACTCATCATGTAGCCCAGGCTGGCCTTGAATTTACTGAGATTCTCCTGCCTCAGCATCCCAGATGCTGGGATTACAGGCATGTGCCACCAACCCAGGCAAATCTTTAAAAGTTTTAAAGGCACAATTCAGATATTTTCTATAGGCGATTTGTGGTAAGAATTATTTGGGAAATGTAATTCCATTTTCCCTCCTAACCAAAAGATGAAAGACAATAAAATCTGCTTTAAAGGTTTGACTGAAAGTACATTATTCAAAGAAGGAGCACTTGCTGTGCTTCGCTCATTTGTTGCCTAAATAACCGAACCAACTTGTAAAATCAGATGCAATAAGGAGGGAAGGGGAGGAGGAGTAGTACCTTTAAATGTGCATATCCTGCAGACAGATAGTTGAGGTTAAGCTTAACAGCCTAAGTTGTATGGTAATAACAATAAGCTCGTAATTAGCGAAAAAGGAGGGCTGCAAGGAAAGCCAACATTTTGGCCCTAGCCTTCTAAGGTCAATTAAGACTCAGGACACATGAGAACTTGTATTGTAACGTCATATAACTCAGTAGTGTCCCAAATTTTCTGATCAAGATTATGGGGCCAAAGAGGAAAGTGATCGATGATGTAGAGTGTGCCTAAGGAGAGTCACATGGAGAGAAAACATTCCCTCAGGCTTTCACAGAGAGCACACTGGCCAAGCAATGGCCGTGACTCATCCACATGGCTGACACTGACAAAGGTTCTACAAGCTGAGGTACAAGATCTCAGGATAAATCCTGAGGGGATTTCACTGGCCTTATCAGACCCAAAAGCTACAACTCTTGTTGCATAAGTCCTGCTTTACCTTGGTCTTAACCATCCAGCACAAAAGTATAAAAATGAAATATAAGAAGTAAAGCCATGCTGTTATGTTGAGCTGTAGGGGACTCAGGTCAACAATTTCTGACATTGCCAGTCAAGAGGAAGACCCAATACTATTAGGGGATACTGGACTGTTTAGAATATTTTGCTGAGTTTACACACCTATGATATTTAAATGATGGAACTTAACAAAAAAAGGTCATACAGATGAATGTCCATTTTGTATCTGTGTATTCAAAGTGGTTAGGATAGATATATAGTTGCATTCTCTTAATGAATAGAGTGATTTGTTCTAATGGTGTTTGTAAATAGGATATCACGTCTGCATCTTGTACAGCAATTAACCACTAGGAAGAATGTATGCAATGTGTTAATTATTGAAACTGTCCTACTAATTTGGTTTGAAACTGTCATTGCTATTTGTTTCTCAATAAAATTATGGGGAAAAATGCATATCCACGGGATACACCTTCAGCACCTGTGAATTACATGGACTTAACTGTGACATCAGGAAAATTACATGACTTCAGGAATATCGGGTCAATTTCAGATTGAAAACAAATGCTAACAAAAAATAGCCTTGGAAATGAGGGTAACAGCCCCCTGTACTTACAGACAAACCCACAAATCTGGCGTTGCTGCAGGGCTCTCCTCTGCTGTGGACACAGTGCCCCAGAATGAAGTACAATTCCACAAGGAGTTTCCACGAAACATTAAATCATCATCAGCTCAATTACCATACCACTGTATATTTGTTAAACGTGCAGCACCAGACGGCAGTGAAATTACTTCAAGCCTGCAACCTGGGTGTGGACACCGCCCGGGTTGGAAGTCTCAACGTCCCTCGCTGCTAGAAGCCTCGCAGTAGCGACGAACTCCCTAGTGCTGGGGGCGTGGCGTCCCTCGGGCCCGCCCCGCCAGAAGCCCCGCCCACCGAGCCCGGCGCGCCGCACGCCCCGCCTCATGTCGTCGCTACAGCGGAGAGAACGATGACGTGAGGGGAGAGCCGCGAACATCTATCTCCTCTGGGCGCAGCTGGGACGGCAGTTCTCACAGCCCCGGAGTCCGAGCTCAGAAGCGCCTCTCCGAGCTCCTCTCCTACCGACCTCGCCCTCCTCCCCGGGCGGGCCGCCTCCCGCGCGGCCTTTACGGCTCCTGGCACGGCCCCGCGCTCGGCTGCCGCCCTGGCGCGCTCCACTCTGTCGTCCCCGGATGGGCGCGGACCAGCTTGGCCCGGGCGCCGGCGGCTGGGGAGGGGGCGCTGGCCCCGGGGCCGCGCATGCGCTGCCACCAATCTGGGGCTCTCAGTGGAGAGCGAGTACTGGCTGGGAGGGGAGACGACCCCCTTCGGGGCCAACGGGCCGCACGCGGAGGCGGCTGTGGGAACGACTCACCCCTTTTCCAGCCCTGGGGCGGGGCTGGGGTCGGGGTCTGGGCCCATGGGGGCTCCGCCCCCGTCTCCTGGCCTGCCCCCTTCGTGGGCCGCGATGATGGCGGCCCTGTACCCGAGCACTGACCTCTCGGGCATCTCCTCCTCCTCCCTGCCTTCCTCCCCATCTTCCTCTTCGTCGCCAAACGAAGTGATGGCGCTGAAGGATGTGCGGGAGGTGAAGGAGGAGAACACCCTGAATGAGAAGCTTTTCTTGCTGGCGTGCGACAAGGGTGAGAATGAGGCCCCTTTCCCCGCCTCTCCACGCCCCTGCGCGTGCCCCCGGGTCTTCTCCCAGCCGCGCTCACTCGGGCGTCCTCTCCCGCCGCGCAGCTGTCCTGCAGCGCCGCCCCCGCCCTGCGCGCGGAGCTGGTGCGCGCGCCACCCCTGGGGGCCGCTCTGGCGGTGGGTTCCCTTCTGGGGGTCAGGTGTGGGGCTGCGGTGGTGGGAACCCGGACCCTGGAGTTTCAGCTCCACCCCAGATGCTGACCACGTGAATGATCTCGTTACCTCCTACCCTCGCTTCTTTTTGGGAACTGAGCGCCTGGTTTCGGACCTTGTGGTCTAAATTTCAATAACCTTTCCTAAAGATTTCTCCTCTTCATGGGCTCTGACTTGACCTGTTTTGTTGTGGTGGTTGTTGGTGTTTTGAAAAGAATCTTATGTTATTTGGCGTTAGTTGCCCAGAGCCTTGATCTGTGATGGTTAAATAGAGATAGATATTTGCGTCAATGTATCCTAGTAGAGAAACATGAAATCAGAACAGAACTGGAAAATTCTGCCTTACTTCCCAAAACTTACTCTAACCTTAGAGAGCATCTTTGTTTCTTGTTTTTATTAGGAACTGCTCCACAGCCTTCTTTAAGAGAGAAAGATAGTGAAAGATTATTACAGGAGGAAAAAATGGGTGGTAGATTTAGTGTTTCCCTTTTTAATCTACAAAGTCTGTAAATCCATTTTTATGGCTGTATTAAAACTTTTCGCCATAAACAGGCCTTCAAGTGATGCTTATAATAAAAGAAATAGGAAATTGCCCTCAGACTGCTTTTATTTCCTACAGAAATAAAAGTACTGTCAATTTTCTGTTTCACAATTTATGCAGCTTGCTGTACAGTGTCCATGCTCACTTAAGAAAAGTCTGTTAAAATAGACATCCAAAATATGCAGTATATGCAAACGGGAACTGACACTATACACGATTTTTTGCTTGTTGTGTGTGTGAGTTTTAAGGACAGTAACTTTTCTACTGCTTTTTTTTTTCTTTTATTAAGTTATGTATTGGATACAGGGTTTAGCTACGCAGCTCTAACTTGTAGTGATCCTCCTGTCTCAGCCTCTCCAGTGCTGGGATTGCAGGTGTGCACCACCACACTTGGTCTCAGTGACCTACTGGGCACGCCTGCGGCAGAGAGCCCTTGCAGCGTGTGGTGCCACTGATCAAACCCGAGTCCCTGCATTTTCCAGGCAGGCACATAGACTGCTGAGCTGTTTCCTGGGCTCCTCTCACTGCTTTTGAAATAGGATTTTATGTATACAACTTTATGAAAGTACATTAATGCGTAAAAAGTTTGCCTATGCTTGTTAAGCCACTTTTATGTTCTCATATAATAGTAGTAAGTAATGAGAAAACATTTGTTAAAGTCTATCATAGATACAACTTTGAATAGTTTAGGAAATGTAAAGAAACATAAACATATGGTCTATGGGTTATGTAATATTATTTCATATTGCTGGAATACCTTGAGTTCTCCTCCCTCAAAGTTTCTGAGTGGGGAAGGGAAAAGATTGTCTTACATTGGAATAAATGGTCACTTTTACCCTAGTTCATATGTTGTGGATATTGTAAAGCAAACAGAAAAGGAATTTTCTCTTCTTGTTAAACTTGAGGACAGAAATAACATAATGAAATGTGACTGGAGTAGGGATGGTATTTCCATGGTATATATTAAGGATTATTACATGACATATTTCAAATAAGAATTTTAACTGATGACAGTTAAATTCATAGTAACATTTAAAGCAGCTTTTTTCTTTGTGGAACCCGGGATTGAACTCACGCCCTTGCGCTTGCCAGGGAAGTGCTTATTGTACTGAGCCATCTCTCTGGCCCCTTAAAACAGCTCTTGATATTATTGTTAGTTTCCCATGCTATAACATCAAAATCCTTGGACAGATTGGCTTTTGGAGGTCAGATAGAAACTAAATATGTGTTATCCCTGCATATGAAGCTTTTCAACATGAGATAAAATTTTTGTATTTCAGATATGTTGAAACAAAGTCTTTGGTTAAGTTTGGAGAAGTGGTACATGACTCACACGTGCTTTTGGTACATAAATTTGAGTTAGAGTAGTGTTTTTTTGCTTATATGTTTGTATGCACTAATATTGTTGAACATTTTTTAGTGTTGCCTAAATCAGATCTAAAAGTGAAAATTTTTCTAAAGTAGTAGAAACTTCTCCCACTATATTGGAATCTTCATCAGACCAAAAAGCAAACATTTATTAAAACAACTACTGGAATAGTGTTCTTGCATTTTATAGTTTCATTTAATGTATGTCAGTGAGCTAGATTTCTCTCTCTCTCTCTCTCTCTTTTTTTTTTTTTTTTGCTCCTTGAATGGCTCCAGGGCACTTTTGCATGGCTGGAATGTTGTGGGGATCGAACTACAGCAAACTGAGGCTGCCAGCATTGTGGAAGCAGCCACTTAAAGAAGTGAGCTAGGGCTGGGCCCCCTCTCTCTCTCTCTCTGTATTTTGTATCTATCTGGTAATAGTTGAATGAATGAAAATCATTTGTGTCAGAAAAGATGTATCTATCCACGTTTGGATTTACAAATTGGAAATTAAACTTGCTTTGTGTGATTGTTTTATAAGTCTTGAATTCTTCATGTTCAGTTTATTCAGTAAAGGTAAAAGGCAAGCATGGTATTTGAAGAGTGCCACACAAATCAGCCTTAACAATATTATGCTATATGTGTAAAATGTTTATAATATGGAATCTAGGATTTTCTAAAAGAAAAATTGTGGAGATGAGGTTATTTTTAATGAGTGGGTGACCCTTGGAAACTGTGTGCAGATGAAAGAATAAACTAGAAATCTATTGTATAGTTTTTAATAACTGGCTTTTATGTAAAGGAGCTCAACAGACCTAGGCAATTGTACACTGAAGTAGTAGTCACTTAATAATGGCAATTACTGGGACTGGGGTGATGGCTCAGTAGAATAAGCGCTTTCTTGTCAAGCCCAAGGGCCTGAGTTCAATACCCGGTTCTGCAAAAAAAAAAAAAGAAGAAAGAAAAGCAATTACTGGGCCAGCAAGATAGCTTAGTGAACTAAGTGCCTGCTCAGGTGAGCACAGGGACCAGAGTTTGATCCCAGGCACCACTTGGCGCTGGCCCCTTGGGCTGAGCTGACCACTTAAGATGGGGTGTGGTGGCGCATGCCTGTAATCCCAGCACTGGGGAGGCTGAAACAAGAGGATCACTGTGAGTCTGAGCTGCCTAGTGAGATTCTGTACCAAATATAATTAATTAATTAATTAATGGCTATTACTGATCTTCACTATGTGCCAGGATCATCTCAGAGATAACACTTTTTATAAATTGCATAAAGTTTGTATAAAATTTAGAAAAAGTTAATTGAGTTTCTGTTCCAGAGATGTAAAGTTCACTCTGGACCCCCTAAATGAAATTCTCAACATACACTTACTCTTTTTAGACATGGACCCCTCATTCAGAGGTCAAGGCTAACTGAAATAGGAGCTAACTATAGGTATATGTAATTAAATATTAAGTAGCAATTCTGACCACGCATACCATTTTCTCCACTGAGAGTACTTGTGGTAGTGAGCCCCCTTTACTTGTGGAAATCTGTGGCATCTATTCCTTGCTGACAGAATAGTAGGTAAATAGGGCCTGCGATATAGCTCAGTGGAATAAGTGCATACGTGGCAAGCACAAGATCCCGAGTTTGATCCCTGTTACTGCATACAAAACAAAAACAAAACAGAAAAGTAATGGGTAAATAATGCTTATTATGTGCCTAAACTAAGTACGATCCATTTTAATTTTCTATATTTAAAGTAGCCATTGAATAGATAGTAGTTTTTAATATATGTTCATGAACATAAACCCTTTAATTTGCTGATGATCAATAATTAGTTTTTTTTTTGTTTGTTTGTTTGGTTTTTTTTTTTGGAACCAGGGATTGAACTCAGGCCGTTGTGATTGCCAGGCAGGCGCTTAATAATTAGTTCCTGTGCAAGAAAGGAGGTATGAAAGGATTTTGTGCCTGCCAAGTCTTCATGGAGAGTATTTTTGGGAAATTTAATTTGTAATTGAATCAGCAGTTCCCTCTTGACATTTCAGCATGGGGGCAGAGGAAGCATATGGAAGGCACAGTTTCGCCATTCTGCTTGTGCTCAGTGTGTTTTGTTTTCTGTCATCTTTGTGATATGATTGCTGCAGTATAAGAACCGATCTTTTGATGAGTTCTTTTTGTACCTTTGGGCTAAGGATAAGCCACTGTTTTATTAACTTTATATATTTGATGGGAATTTTTTGTTATAGCTATTTGAAAAGAGGTTTTTGAAGAGAATGATTAAAGAGGTTTGGGGCAAATTAGAAGAAATGCAGTGTATTGGCTATTGCTGAGTTTTATGTTGACATGTGGCACCTAATGTAAAAAGGTATGCACCATAAGGGAAGAATATTTTTCAGAAAAGACAAAATGAAGAGAGTATGGTAGGCATCACTCTACAAGCATTTCACATGTTCTTATTAAGTGTACTGCTTAAGTATTTCATACAGGAAAGCTTTTCAATTCACCGAAGTTTTAGAATGTA
Organism: Octodon degus; assembly: GCF_000260255.1. Classification (NCBI taxonomy): domain Eukaryota; kingdom Metazoa; phylum Chordata; class Mammalia; order Rodentia; family Octodontidae; genus Octodon; species Octodon degus. Next base: position 18,606,178 of record NW_004524604.1, on the reverse strand, counting down.
CTGAGAAATATTACTATAGGAAGTGGTTCATAGTTATTTTAATACAAAAGCAAAACAAAAGGACTCTTTAAGTCACCAGAATCTTGGTAGATAATTTATGTATAGCACAAATCCTTTTTTCTTTTTGAGACAGGGTCTCAGTGTACGTTTCAGGTGGGCCTTTAACTCACTATGTAGCTTAGACTGGCATAGAACTGAGTGATTTTCCTGCCTCTGGCTTACAAGTGTGCACCACTATGCCTTGCTTAACACAAAACATTAAGCTGCCTCACAGTTCTATAATACAGGCATTTCTTCATAGCAGTCCTATAAGCGTGGTGTTTGTTTTTTTTTTATTATGCTGTTCTTTTATTTGTTATTAGAATATAAAGTTCTTGTATTAAGGCATTGAAAAATGCTTTACTAATAAATTAAGGACTGCATCCCTATCTTTCAGTTCGTTTTTTTTTTCTGTAATGAAAATATTTTCTTATGCTATAAGTGAGGAACAGTAAGAAAAGTATATTTGTGTACAGTAGATCTGTCTGAGGGAAGAAGCAAATGTTCTGTTTAAATGGTATATGGTATATGTCATTTAGAAGTTAGGCTGTTTCTAGCACAGAGCAATCTTTTTTTCTGGTCAGTTAAGAGAAAAAAGATCCCAAGCCAAATCATGGTACCTTGTGTATTACAAGATTGAAGGATGTTAGAAGATTAACATTTGATTTTATAAGTAGTATTATAGCCTAAGAATAATCCCTCTTTTAGCAGCCAGTACTGTATTTTATTTGTGGCTGCCTCACATTTAGTCATTCTGAAAAGTTTAAGATTTAGGATTAATAATTTAATAGGTAATGAAGGGCTCAGTGGCATAAGTGCCTACCTGGCAAGCGCAAGGTCCTGAGTTTGATCCCCAGTACAACTAAATAAAGAAATAAATAAATATTTTTAAAAATAGATAATGAGAAGTTCAGAAGTTAAGAGATTGCTAAGTAGTGACTTTTAAGAGCCAAAATGAGTGATCAGGATTAAAAGAATTCCAGCACTGTATGAATGTGAGATCCATTAGAATGTCTTTGGGTATAAGTTTTTCTTTTTAAATAAAATCTGTTTTAAGTATGACAGCAAAAAATTATGACAGCAAACATTCCAATTAGATTAATGTAATTGCCACACTTAGTTTGTACAACTTATAACATGTCAAATTCCTCTAACACTTCATAACTAATTTTTGTTAGCATGAAAGTAACATTGATCAACATCAGTGTTCCCATTTTTTCAGTGCTGAAATTCACCATAATAAGCCAGAAATTCAAATGAGATACCAGTGAGGAAAGATTAAGAATCACATATTCTTAATACCGTAACATTTCTTAATTGTATTTCTTGTTTTAGGGAAGTTTTTTTGTTTTGTTTTTTGGTTCTTTTTTTTTTTTAACATTCTTTTCTTTTTTTTTTTTAGCAGTACCAGGGATTGAACTCAGGACCTTGCACTTGCCAGGCAAGCACTTATTCCACTGAGTTATCTTCCTGGCTCTAATAATTACTTTCAAAAGAACTGGCTGTGTTTTTGTTTTTATTTTGGCTGGCTCAGCCTGTCCTGAAGGTAGAGCTGGCTTGGCCTGTAGTACTAGGATCGAACCGGTCCCCCGTAGCTTCCTAAGCTTGCCTATGCAGGGGCTTCAGACCGCTGAGCTATTTTGCTGGCCCTTTTTTGTTTTTGAGGTAGAGTCTCACTGTAGTTCAGACTAGCCTTGAACTCACAGTGATCTTCCTGCCTTAGGCTCCTGAGTGTTGGGATCACAGTTGTGCACCACCATGCCTGGCTCTCCATTGCATGTCTTAAGGGTTTATCACAGGTGGAATATTTCTTGCTAAATAATTGAATTACTCTGGCATTTTATACACTTTCAGTTTTCAAATTGCAGTTTGGCTCTTACTGGTTGATTTCCTGACTGCTGATGGGTTGTTTGGCCTGCAGTTTGAAAGACATAGTGTGTGAGCACAGGAGTGGCACAGGGCAATTCTGAGTGGTAGCAAGGGTCAGTTCAGATAGGGCTTTGGAGGCCTCAAGGGAAAAATACTAGCTTTTTAATGTGATAGAAAATCATGTAAACTTGATACACTTTGGATTTACAAAGGCACTCTGAGGGAAAGATGGGGAATAAATTAAAGAGGTAGACCTAGAACAAGGATAAATAAACTATGGCCCATAGTTTGTAAGTCCTCTGTGTCAAGACTTTTTTTTTTTTAATTTAAAATGGTTAAAACTGGCTAAAAGAATAATATAACATTAAAATTCTAAGAAATTAAAGCTTCAGGGGCTGGTGAGATGGCTCAGTGGTCTAAAGCACCTACTTAGAATAAGCTTAGCAAAGCACAGGGACTGCGGTTCAATCCCCCAGCACCACATGCCAGCCAGCCCTGCCCCCTGGTGGGCTGAGCTGGCCACACACACACACACACACACACACACACACACATAAATAAATAAATAAAAAATTAAAAAAAAAAGCTTCAGTGTCAAATAAGAAAGATTTAATTTTGTTTATTTTCTGTATTTTAGGGAAGGGTCTGCAAGGTATTCAGGGTCTCATTACTAGATCAGACTCATAGTGATTTTCCTGTTTACAGCCTCCCAAGAGCTGGGATTACAGGTACATGCCACCACACCCAGTCTCAGTTGCCTTCTCAGCATTTCCTGGGGGTGGAGCCAGCATGGAAGGCCTGGGGATTGAACGCCCAGCCCCTGTGCCTGCTTGCATGTGCCTTAATCCGCTGAGCTATTTGGCCAGCCCAAGCAAGAGTTTATTGAAATGCCCCCATATTTATTTACATACAGACTCTATGTAGGTGCTTATAGGCTAAAAGGATCAAGTTGAGTAGTTGTGACTGAGGTGCCATAGCCCATAGCCTAGTATATTTACTATCTGGCCTGTTTTCAGAGTAAACTTGGGTTTTTTTTGTTTGTTTTAAATGTATTTGGTTGTTGCAGGATCTCATTGTGCAACTCGGACTCATAGTAATCCTTCTACTTTCAGCCTCCCCAGCACTGGGATTACAAGCATGTGCTTGAAGTGTGTGCCACCTTGCCTGGACCATACTCTGGAGGGTTCAGCCCACCCTGGGGGTGGGTCTGGTGTGACCAGTGGTGCCAGGGATCAAACCACTGTCTATGCACTTGCCTAAGCATGCCTAAGCAGGTGCTTTAGTCCACTGAGCTATCTTGCCTGTCCCCAGAATAAACTTTTTGATTCTTGTTTTAGAGTGTAACATACTATGAATTAATATAAAATTGCAATAGGGAAGAGAGCCCATGTAAACTGAATTCAAGTTCAGCTTGTACAGAGGTGACTGGACCTTTTAAAGGAAGCATGAAGGAAGAGAGAAAGGGGTAAATGTGACTCAGTAGAGCCAGGGAAGTGAAAAAATTCAGAAACTGGGAAGTGGGTAGTTGGTTTATGTTAAATCAATCAGGGTTTGCTACCTGGCACTTAATGTAAGTTAGGATCCTGCCTTTCCACAGAGGCTGGAAAACAGAGCCCCTGTCTTTAAGGGTTGGCTCAAATAGTAAAGTCTTGGTAGCCATGAGTTTTCTCAGGCAGGTTTATAAGATCATCTTAGTTAGGTGTCCTTGAGCTGTTGGGAACTATGTTTTGTTCGTGTGTATAGGCTAACAGTGAGACCTAATGAAGAGAAGCCGGAAGAGACTGAAGAGTTTGGTCAAGAAGAGAACGTATTTTAGTTGGCATACAAATTAAGTCTGTTTTGCTGCTCAGGAGAGACAAGTGGCTTAGATGAGAGATATCTATGGAAACAAATAGGTGAGTATAGGGAGTGTGTTGCAGAGGGGACAGAGGTGACTTGCTCTTGAATTGGTATACTCCCAGTGAAATTGAAGGTTTCTTTTTCATTCACTGAAGAAACCACCCATGTAGCCAAAAGAGTAAACAGATTGTGTTGTGTTTCCTCTCTACATATATATGTTTTGTTTTGTTTTGCTTTTCAAAATGCAGACTTGCTGTGTAGTCCAGGCTGGCCTTCAACCAACATTTATTCTCTCAGGGCTGGATTTATAGGCATGTACCACCACACCTGGGTTATGTGTTGTATAAGGGGCAAAGACAAACGATATATGCAACTCTGGAAAGCAGCTTCAGTATGAAATGAAAATATAAAGTATATCTGTCTGGCATATACCAGCATTTTGAATTGTAACTTTATCTTTATAACTAGCTTCTTTCTAAGTTTCTTAACTATATATATGCTTATCCTGAAAGTTTAGACTAGTCTTTTAAAATACAGCACATTGGGGCTGGTGAGATGGCTTAGTGGTCTAAAGCACCTACTTGGAACAAGCTTGGCAAAGCACAGGGACCATGGTTCAATCCCCCAGCACCACATGCCAGCCAGCCTCGCCCCCTGGTGGGCTGAGCTGGCCCCCCCCCCACACACAATAAATAAATAAATGTTTAAAAAAATGAAAATAAAATACAGCACATTGTTGTAAATGACTTGCAAATATGAACTTTGGGACTGAAGCAATGTTTTGAGAGATAATGACTGAAAATGTTACTAAATTAATGAAGTATAGAAGTACTTAGAAAGTCTAATGAGTCCCAAGCAGGATAAGTGAGATTAACTTTCACCAGGTTATACCATAATTGGGCCAGCAAGGTAACTAGGTGGAGTAGGTGCCTGCTTAGGCAAGCACAGGGCACAGAGTTGACACCGCACCACACACAATGCAGACCCCGCCAGTGGACACGCATGCCTGTAATCCCAGCGCTGGGGAGACTGAAAACAGGAGGATCACTGCGAGTCCCAACTGCGTAGTGAGACCCTTTACCCAGTGCATTAAAAAAGAAAAAAGTATAGGTGAGTTTTATGGATGCTATTCTTTCACTACCAAGGTTCTGAAATAGATTAGTCTCAAATAAGGCTTTACATCTTACTTCTGGTAATCATGATACATTTTTAACTGGTGTGTTTGACTAGTACTGTCCAGGTATCATTTTGTGAAGAGTGTCATTTTGTGAAGTAATTGCTAATTTTGTATGGAGTACTAGTGTCTTAATATTAATTAGTGGTACTGTGGAGGAAGTGTTTCTTTTTTGTGACTAGTTTTCTTTTTGGAATTAAGGAAATTCAGTGTCAGGAAAATGATTAACTTCTTTCAGAATGTGTAGGGACCGTAAGGCTATAGATTAAAAATAATAAATTTGTATTTTGATTTTTATTATGCTACTTTTATGTCAAATTATTGGGCATAGAAATTAAGTCTGTTTCACTGCTCAGGAGAGACATGTGGCTTACATGAGAGGTATTAGTACACATGGGAACAAGTTGCAGAGGGGACAGAGGTGACTTGCTCTTGAATTGGTATACTCCCTATGAAATTGAAGATTTCTTATTCTTTTAATCCAGTTTTAGTAGTTTTTCTTTCTGTATTATGCAGTCATTACTTTATTTTTCTTCTGATTTTCATTGATTTTTCTTTCCCTGTTTCTTATTCATAGTATTCTAAGGAACAGCTTTAATTTCAAGTCACTATTAGATTTATTCATTTTACATTTAAAAAGTAAAACGAAACAAAACAAACACCTCCCTGACTTTCTTTCACTTTTCTTTTAATTAGTTCCCCTTTCTGCACCATCACATCAGCCAGTATAATGGGCTGTTGTTGAAAATAATTATTCTGATTTTCCCACATGGGATAACTTTTGTGATTGTCAGGCGGAAGACAGTGTATGCACTCCTCGCAAGTCAAGCATTCCAGTCTGCCTTTGGATTTTGTGATCTAAATGTTCCCTGGTCCTTTACTTTTTTAAAAAAATTTTTTCCATAATTTTATTGAGAAATAGCAATGAGACAGTTTCAAACCAAATTGATAGGATAGTTCCAATAATTAACACATTGCATACATTCTTCCTAGTGGTTAATTGCTGTGCAAGATGCAGACATGATATCCTATTTACAAACACCATTAGAACAAATCCCTCTATTAAGAGAATGTAACTATATATCTATCCTAACCACTTTGAATACACAGATACAAAATGGACATTCATCTGTATCCCCTTTTTTTGTTAAGTTCCATCATTTAAATATCATAGGTGTGTAAACTCAGCAAAATATTCTAAAAGAGTCTAGTAGCCCATAATAGTATTGGGTCTTCCATTTGACTGGCAATGTCAGAAATTGTTGACCTGAGTCCCCTACAGCTCAACATAACAGCATGGCTTTACTGCTTATATTTCGTTTTTATACTTTTGTGCTGGATGGTTAAGACCAAGGTAAAGCAGGACCTATGCAGCAAGAGTTGTAGCTTTTGGGTCTGATAAGGTCAGTGAAATCCCCTCAGGATTTATCCTGAGATCCTGTACCTCAGATTGTAGATCCTTTGTCAGTGTCAGCCATGTGGATGAGTCACCCTGGTCCTTTACTTTAAAGGACCTCACTGATGAGAGAGAGAGAGAGAGAGAGAGAGAGAGAGAGAGAGAGAGAGAGAGAGAAAGTAGTGTACATGTGCATGGTTGGGAAAAGGTGTGGAGATGTCCAGGCAACTTTCCCCCTTATTGTACATACTCACCAGCATATACATATTTCCACTGCTTTTCAAAAGTATGTTTTCTCCTTTAGAAACTCTTTATAATAGCCTCTATTTATAATCTCATTTTAACATTATGATATGAAAATAAATGTGTGTACGTATTTGAGATATAAAACTTACCCTTTTAAGGTTCTTACCTTTCTAGGTGCCAGTCTGCATCTGGGAGCATTCTTTATTATGTTGTTTTAAGTATCTTCTCTAAGTTTTTCTCCTTATAATCATCTACTTAGGAACTTTAGACTGTTAACTTTTATTTCACATTGCATAATAAAATTTTTCTACTTTTTTTTACATATATTTGCTGCCAGTGCACATATTATTTTATCAAGATACAAGTTCTTATCCAGGAAATGTTTGTATTTTCTGTGTACATTTCCATATACAAAAATATGTTTAGCAGTTTTTATTTTTAATTCAACAAGCTAAATTTTTCTTTATAGTCATTTTTGATATGTCTTGAATATTAAATTATGTTTGTATATTGTTATTCAGGTGACTATTATATGGTTAAAAAGATTTTGGAGGAAAACAGTTCAGGTGACTTGAACATAAATTGCGTAGATGTGCTTGGGAGAAATGCCATTACCATAACTATTGAAAACGAAAACTTGGATATACTTCAGCTTCTTTTGGACTACGGTTGTCAGGTACAAGGCTAGAAAATTTTATCTAGTAGCTTTAAGAAATGTTAGATGTGCTGTGTTTTCATCTTTCCTTTCAGTTTACTTTTTATTCTGTTCCTTTCTCTTTTTCTCCTTTGTGTTCTATTTTTTTGAACCACTACCAAATTTAAAATACAAACCAAAAGGCCATTTTAGTGTGGTTTTGATTTACTTCTTCCTCTTGTCACCTTTTCCTATATCTGATATATGTAATGACTTTATTACCTATATTGTCACTGTTTACATTATATACCTAAAAGAAGTACAAGTGTTCTGAAAGTGTCAAGGAGACAATTTTTTTTCATGTTATTTATGGGCATGCAAACAAAATGCTACTGACTCACAAATAATTTTGTTTGACTTTGATTTTCTCATAAGATTTATTAAATTTTCATTTGAAATTTAATACTCAGGCTTAAAGATGAATTATTTTTATTTTAACTGGAAAGAATAAACTTGTGTCTGGCAGTTCAGATAGAAATGCAAACATATATATATATATATATATATCTCCAAAGGAATTAAACCTAAAGATTCTGAAGGAAATTTAATAGTAATACTATTTCTCCCCTCCATTTTTGGTTGAAACTTAGCAGTGAATTCTAGGTTTTTTTTTTTTTTTTTGCAGTACCAGGGATTGAACTCAGGACCTTGCTCTTGCCAAGCAGGCACTTATGCCACTGAGCTATATCCTCAGCTTAGACTGGCCTTGAACTCACTATGTAGCTTAGGCTGTGCTTGAACTCACAGAGATCCTCCTGCTTCTGCCTCCTAAGCACTAAGCACTGGATTTACAGGAGTGTGTCACCACGCCTGACTTCTTAATGGGGCATAGTTTATGAGTGATATCAGGAAGCACTCAGAGCAGGCTTTCTAAAATAAGTAGTTCCGTGTACATCTCTATTGTATGTACCATATGGTACTATGTCACACATATATTCTTAGAATTAAAAAAAAAGTTGCTGAAACCAAAAACTTCAGCAATCCAGGACACACCTGAGAACCATTAAGTGAAACATACCTCTAAGCAACCAGGTTAGCTGTGAGGAAGTTTCCAAATTAAGTTTAGTTGTATAACTACTTCAGGAACCCAACTTCAAATCAGCTGTTTCTCATTTTAGATTCCATTTTAACAAACTTAATTTCTTAGTCCAGATTGAATTAGAAGGGCAGTGGAAGGGGCATTTGAGCTGCAGCACAGCAGAATGAGACAATGTTTTGGAGACTATTTAGTGATGAGGTCAATAGCATTTCATATCTGATAATCTCTGAAGGAGCTATGAATTAGAATGGTAATGAAATTTATAGCAATGGACTAGATCCATAAAGAAATGTTAAATTATATTCAGTACCTATTAGTTTAGAATAATACTTAGTACTCTGAAAGTAGATTTTCATCAAATGGCTTACATTTTAATGTTAAGCACTTAAAGGCATAAGCTTCAGTTATTTAGAAAAAGGTTTATAAAGAAATCCAGCCCCTGATGATTCTGGATAAAAGAGGTTCTGGATAAAAGAGGTACTATGGTATAATAACTGTTTATATATATACATGTATATGTATAGTTATATGTGTATAATAATTCTATAGCATTCATGTTTTTTTCATGTTCTTGTTTGCATTTGAACGTTAGTGTCAAACTATGTAGATATTCTTTTGTAGCTCAGAAAACTGAGGCTCATAGATTTTAATGAGTTGCCCAAAGTTTTAATATTTAGTAAAGGCAAAGCTAAGATTTTCATCTTCTGACTACAAATCCCATACTCTTCCCAGTGCAATGTGTCCTATCCAGGCTATCTGTGTCTTAGTTTATCAGTCAATATTCAGGGCCTTTAGTTGGGTGTAAGATTATGGAAATAAACAAGGGGGAAGTAGGGATTCTTTACTAATGGATTTTAAGTAACTTAGAAAACTAAAGTTAATATGAATGATAAATCAATTGAATAATACAGAAACATTTGATAAGTGTGGAGTGATAATGCTTGACCCTTGTATACTGCTTTATAGTTTCAGAATACTTTCTTTTAGCATGTGTTATATCAGTGTTTCTTAATTGAATGATTTTTGTCCTTACCAGTGGACATTTGGCAGTGTACGGAGCCATTTTTAATTTCACAGTTTGGAGGCAGGTTACTACTGGTATGTAGTGAGGAGAAGCTAGGGAAGCTGCTGAACACCCTGTGATTTACAGGATGGCTACCAAAATTTTAAAAATACATCTGGCCCAAAATGTCAGTCGTACCATTATCGAAAAACTATTTTATACTTAATTATTCAGTATGAATATTTTATTATTTTATTTTATTTACTTATTTATTTATTTATTTACTTATTTTGGTGGAACCAGGGATTGAACTCATGCCCTTGCACTTGCCAGGGAAGTGCTTATTTTACTGCGCCATCTCCCTAGCCCCGAGTATGAATATTTTAGAAATATAGAGGAGATTGGGAACATTGAGGGTTGGATCCACTGGGAAAGGTTTTCTTGGAATAGTATCAGTTGAGGTCAGCCTGGCAGTATTGCTAACACTTATGTAATACAATTCAGGGTCAACAACTTTAAATATATGCACTTACTCCTCACAATAGCCTGAAAGATATAAACAAAGACAAATGCTACGTTTGTGGGTATATGTACATTTGGGGGGATTTGAGATAGAGTCTTGCTATATAGCTCAGGCTGACCTTGAACTCATTATGTAGCCCAGGCTGACCACAAACTCATAGCAATCCTCCTGCTTCAACATCCTAAGTGCCAGGAAGACAGGCATGCACCACCATGCCTGGTGCAATATATATAATTATTTAAAATTTTTTTTGTTTATTTATTTATTTCGTACATGATCTCACTACGCAGCTTGGACTCGTGGTAGTGATCTTCCTGTCTCAGCCTCCCCAGCGCTGAGATTACAGGCATGTGCCACCATGCCTGGTTTCAGTGGCCAGCTCAGCCAGGGTTCTGGGGCCTGCATAACATGCTCTATTGTGGATTGAACCTGGATCCTTGTGCTCGTGAGGCAGGCACTCAGACTGCTGAGCTATCCCCCTGGCCTGCAGTGTATGTTCTTCAGACACTTAATTGATAGCTGCTTTTTTTTTATTTGAGTTTTTAAATTTTTTTAAAAACATTTAATGTATTAGTGTGTGTGTACAGTACATAATATTCATGTTTCTTGTGAGAAGTTGGTGCATACCACATCCTGATTCCTTTTTTTCATCTTTTATTCCTTCCCTCCCTTCCCCTCCTTTCATTTCTTAATCTCCTTCCCCTTTGAGAGTGATCTATCCCCCTACTTCCTGTTGTCTTGTATTTTGCTCTCTATTTTTACTCTTAATCTTTTTGAACAAAATATTTGAGCTGGAGAGTAATGAAAATTAAAAGGAAAAATAAAAGCTAAAGCCCTTGAATACTAGGCTGAAGAATTTGGGTTTTATAGAATGGTGAGATATCATTAAATAAATTTTGAGAAAGGATGTGATATGTGTCAACTATTTAGAATGATAACTCTCATAGTTGAATTTAGTATAGACTAGAAAAGTAGGGAAGACTGTAGCCCACATGAGCAGTTTTCATAGTAATCAAGTTATGAAGATGTTAAGGCCTGAAGTCATAGAGTGGCTATCGGAGAGGGGGAAAGACAGATATATGAGAGATATAAAGGAAGAAGTATCGAGTCTTGGTGAATTCTTAAATCTGGAAGGGAGAATTGAGTTTAAGATGATTTGGAAATCTTAAACATTGGTAACTGGAAGGAGGATGAAAGAAAACCAAGTTCAGAAGAGATATCCGGCTTGGAGCAATGGAAAATGATTTCTGATTTTAGCCCTGTTGATTTAGAGGTTATCAGGCAGCTCTGAACAGATAATCACAGGTGAAGCTTGAATCTCTAGGGCATGTCAGGCCAAAGAGATATGGTATCCAGGCTCTGGTGGCACATACCTATAATCTCAGCTACTCAGGAAGCCGAGGCAGGATGACCCAAGTTTGAGACCGGCCTGGGTAACCTATGGAGACCCTCTCTCAAAAAATAAAGAAGGCTGTGAATGTAGCTCAGTCATAGCGTGCCTGCGTAGTATGCATGAGACGCTGGGCTCAACTCTGGTGCTGTAAAAATGAATAACTAGGTAGATAAGGAGAGACAGATACAGTGGGCAATCATAGGCATGAGAGGACCACAGATGTCGTGCAGGTAAGTGAAGTCAAGAGTAAGCAAAGGACTGGTGCAGATTCATTCCTAGAGTGCCTACATTGAATAAAGGACACTAGAAGGAAAGCCTATCATTAAGAGACCAGATGAATGCTAGAAAATGCCAGGGGAAGTTAAGATAATGTGAAGGTGTGAAAGACAAAAACATTTGATATGTTACTTGGAACCCTACCCAGGGATATAGCTTATCTGCATACCACCTCCCTGGCAAGCACAAGGTTCTGAATTCAGTTTCCAGTATGAAAAACAAAACAAAACAAAGAAACAAAAAACCTTTGAAAATTAGGAGATAGTAAAGGCCATTAGATTTTGAAAGCATTGTATCAGTAGAATTAAAGAAAATGATGCACATTGATTTGAGAAGTTTGACACAGTGAAAGTAAGAGGAAAATGGAATGGAAAGTTAAAGATAGAATGGATCAAATTAGCAAAGAGTAGAGAAGATTGTGAAATTGAAATGAGCTGAAGAAGGACCATCCCTATCGAAGACTGAATACTAGGGTGGAAAATTATGTTTGGAAGTGAAGTAACTAGTTTCTTATACTTACCTAAGAAGAAAGAGTATGGGAATTGTTGAAAAGACAAATTCTGAGGTAAGAAGGAAAATAGTGACTTTATGAATACATAATAAATGTTATGTATTGAAAATATTCTAACAAGGAATGGTCAGATATCTGAGAAATTAGGAAAAAACCCAGCATTTTTGTTCAACAGAACTGTCATTTATTTATCAAATAATGTACTATTTACACAGAATAAGTCAGTAGTCACTCCTTATTTGCATGATATTTTTATGTGAATATTTTTATAGCTGAAGCTTATCCTTTTAAACATTGAAAGATTTAGTGTAGGTCTTTAAGCTTTACTAAGTAATGTATCTGAATATAATTTAACTTTACCATGACAACTTGGAATCGTTGAGAATGAAGTAATTTTACTTTGTTTCATATGTCTGAAACTATTACCATGTTTGTCCTTACAGATTGCTGTAAGACAGTATGTCTTCAAATTGCTATTCATAGTAAATTTACTATACTAATATTTTACTTTTTCAATGGTTAACTTTTAGCAATTTTTTTTCTTCTATCCTTTTTTTTTTTTTTTTTTTTAAACAAACTTTTCTTGTTGTAAAGATCTGAAGACTAGTTGGGAAATCTGCCAGAAATCTGTCATTTATAGACAACTGTCAATGTGCATAGGCCTGTTTCTTTTGGGAAATGATGCCCATGAAGTGAGTTTGTGATAGCTTTTTTTTTTTTTTTTTAAATTTGGTATTGTTTTACATTGGAGCTGGATCCATGGCTATGTTTCAAATGATCAGAGTTGTGTTGAGAGCGGTATCATTACTCTAGTTTTATAGGTTAAAATTAAACATTATAAATGAAATATTGAATAGTGATGGACATAAGGATTTTGGTTGCTTTAACTGACTGTATATACTGAGAAAAATGTTAACAAAACAGAATAATCCTAGAAGTTAAAGGAAAGGGTTATAATCCAGTGAATCCTAAACTTTTTAAGGAATGAAAGTGGGTTAAATTTCTCATCTAGGTAGAAAATTTTTCCTATTGGAAAATATAGGAGATTCCTAATGGTTGAGTGAGGAGTCATCATTTAGTGAGGGTGTTTAGCTCTGCTTCTTGGCGTCTAGGTAAAGTTGATAAAAGCATTATTCTTTTGAACTACAAAAAATACAAAAAATCAAACATGATTTCATTCCTGAGAGCAAGAATGTTGGTTGATTTAAAACGTACAAATTGAATGTAATCAATTGCATTTTCTTAGGTTAAATTTATTTTCATGTTTTCCTTCTGCTTTTATGGTGTTCCTTAAAAAACATAAAGAAATGTTGCCAGCAGAGCTATAAGCTTTGTTATAGAGTTGAATAATCCTCTTTTCTTCTGAGTCTGCTTTCTTTTTCCTCCTGTCAAAAGTGGACCTTTACAGAGAGCTAGATATAAGTTGGGAGTAGAATTAAACAGTTGCTTTTTCCTTACATGAACTTTGGTAACTTAATTCTTTGTTATCTATACTTGATAAGATTGGTAATAATTGATGTCAAATTTGGACCGTGGCATTTGGTTGTGCATGTTCTAAATATGAGAACAGAGAACTCAGTATATTTTCCATTTTTCCTTGTTCTCATGATTGTCTTGGTGGTGAGCATATTTTTATAGTCTGAGAATAGTCCTTTACCTGTAGTGATCATTCCTGGCAATTACTTTTATAGACTTGGAAATTTAAAATTTTTTTTTGTTCAGTGTTCAGGAATAAAGGTCTTGAAAAGAAAACTCAGCTTTAAGTACTGTACTGTATTCATTAGTAAAGTATTTAAATAGTAATCCCTCCTATTGAGCATTTATTACTTTACCAGCTCATGCAGTGAAATCAGAACAGAAATGTGTATATTGTACACAGAAGTACTGCTAAGGCAAGCAAATGTACTACCTGTACAAATCTAAATTTTTGAAAATTCAATATTACTGTATATCATACAGTGAAAAATTTTAAGTAACTATGAATTAGTAAGAATAAATAGTTTACCTTTTTATCATCCATTTTCATTTTTAACTTTTTTTTGTTTTAAAGTCTGCAGATGCACTTTTGGTGGCAATCGACTCTGAAGTAGTGGGAGCTGTTGATATACTACTTAATCATCGGCCAAAACGATCATCAAGACCAACCATAGTAGTTAGTACTCTTAAGTATTTACTAATTTGGATTTTAAACCAAGTAGCTCTCCTGCCCCATTGCCATTTTTTCCTCCCCCAAATTTATTTTTTTATATAGATTTTTTTTTCACTTTGTAAAAGTATAGCTTTAAAGTAAGTAGACTCTTGATAGAATAAATAGTATTGCTTTAAGGAAACCTTTCTGAAATTAGTTGGTAATTTATCAGTGTGAACCATTGTTTTTAGTTTGGAATATTTTGCAGGTACTGTTGAAAATATCATTAGTTTCCAGATAGATTAAAGAATTAAATGTAAATAATGAAACCATAAAATTGAAAGAAAATGTAGATGAATATTTAACTGTTTAGGAGTGGAAGGAATTTTCAAAGCCAAAAAGCAGGGAATAAAAATAACAGAGGCACAATGTGACTAATACAGAAATTAAATTTCTTGAATTCTAACAGACAAAACTTAAAAAGGGATTACTGGCAAAACATTTACAACAAATATCTCAAATTACTAATATTAATACTAGATAAAAAAGATGGAAAACTAAAAACATTAGGAAAAGACATACGAAAATGCAAAATAATATAGTAAAATTACTAACAATCAATTACAAGATACTAATTTTTGCTTATCAAATTAGTAAATTTTTTTGAGATGGACTCTCAGTATGTTGCCAACACAGGTCTTGAACTTCTGGGCTCAAGCGATATCCTCCACCAGCATACTGAGTAGCTGGGACTATAGATATGTGCTACTGTGCCCAACTCAGCAAATATATATATTTTTTAAACAGTAGTCGCTGATGACAAGGGAGTAGTATTGGCTTATAAATGTACTACTAGTGGGGCAAGATGTGTCATAAACAAGAAAGGTGTTCATATTTCTTAACTTTATGCTTTCTTCTCTTAAAATCTATGAAGGAAAGGGCTGAAAAATAAAGGTAGACAAAACTTCAAATTACAGTCTTTATTGTAGCAGTGCAAAAAAATTAACCTATCTGGGAGCTGGGGATATAGCTCAGCAGGCACAACTGCCTGCCTGGCAAGCATAAGGTCCTGCATAATATGCAGTCATTAAAACATTTTAGAAACAATTTTTAGAAATATGGAAAAATAAATATTGAGAGAAAATGAGAAAAGTAAATTGTACATATAATTTAGTCTAAGGTTAAAAATATGTATATGAAAGAGATTGTATATAAGTAGAACAAAATGTTATCTTACAGTGCTCATCGCTTTGATTGATGAAATTGAGGACTTTCCCCCTGCTTTTGAAGTTTTTCTTTATTGCTTTTATAACTAGGAAGACAGTCACTAGTAAATACTAACTGAAAAAGTGAGATACTTCTTGCTCATCAAATTTTTAAAATTATAAAACTTATGAAATGTGCATTTTAACTACTTTGAGTATAAACAGAAGAAAAATATCATTTAAAAATAATTATAAATTGGTAACACTTTTTGTCATCTGATAACTGAGAAATTCTTCTAAGTTTCATACTTTTATCATATGTTAAATGAAAAACTTTACTCATTTAGATTATTAAAAAAAAATTGTCACTTGCTGGGCTAGTGGTGCAGCCCAGTGGTAGGACACTTGCATAGCATGTACACAGCCCTGGTTCGATCCATAGCATCACAAAATGACAACAACACAATAAGACTTTCTCTAGAGGACAGTACTACCTACTCTGTTATCTCAGCTTGTTTTTCTCCTTTTATTGGGAATGGAACTTGGGACCTTGTGCTTGCCAGGCAAGTGCTTGTGCTGCTGAGCTCCAGCTCCAGCCTACCACCTACTCCAAGTATTGATAAGAAACCAACAAGACTAAAAAAAGAAGAGCTAAACATATAGTTCCTATCCAGAGGACTTTTAAAATATCTAAACTTTGTCAGTTTTTTGCCATTTACCTTGTAATTACTGACACATTTTGGTATACATGTTGGTATTCCTAGTCTTTAAAAAACACTTTCTATTTTGTCTTAGGAAATAAAGATTATTCAGCCTTTATTTGAATATGTCTAGTGACAGTAATATTATTTGTAAAAGCATTATTATTTCTACATGGGCAATATTAAATATTCTGTATGCTTCCTTTTATCATTTCAGTGAAACAATTCTGTATTCTTGGCTTACCAAAATTATCTTTTATACCGGGGATTGAACTTGGGACCTTGTGCTTGCCAGGCAGGCGCTTATGCCGCTGAGCTATATCCCCAGTCCCCAAATTATCTTTTGTGCAATTGACTTTCAGATGTTTTCTTGGTAGTGTTTGATTATGCTATGAGCAATGAAATTGTTAACTTTAATCTTATGCATTTATAGTTAAATATGGGAAACTTAAAGGCTCCTTTCTATTAAAGTTTTTCTCTTAGGATTAAGTATATTTTTCTCTATAACTGATAATCCAACAAGAAGAAGAAGGGCTAATTTTAGGATTTTCTGTAATTTTTAAATAAATTTGCTAATTTGAATTCTCCAGTAAATAAACAGAAAGTATATAAACAAACTTCATAAGAGAAAAACAGATAAGTGTATCAGCAAGTATTAAAACTTATCAGTAATGAAATCAAAGTAAATTAAATTTTGTAATAATATATTTTTATTCATAAATTAGGAGCAATCATGCCCAGTGCTGGTGAGTAAAGCTTTAGTATGAAATGAAGCATCTTATGTTATTGGTCAATAAATTATTAAAAGGCTTTTGACATTATGTATCAAGAGCTTCAAAACTGTTCATGGCAGTAGACTTACAATTTCAGTTCTTAATAATCTGTTAATGAGATAATCCTTAATTTGCAAAATAATATTTTCATAAAGATGTTTGTTTACTATATTTTTAATTAGCAAATTATTTTAAACAGAGCCTATGAGCTTTCTTAAATGTAAAATTCTGTGCTTGAATTTTTCTCCTTGAAGATCCTGGGCTATAATTTTTATAAGATTATTAAAAGAGCCCTTGAATTTTGAAATAGTAAGAGCCACTGTTTTTAACCACTGGTGCTTATATATACCTGTTTATGCAAAAGATGACCTTAAAAGGGTGTTCAATAGAAAAAGGACTGGAAACATATACTGTACTGTAAAATGTTATTTGGTAGAAGAAATATGGGTATTTTTATACTTCTTTCTGCTTTTCTATATTTTTCAGATATTTTGTAATGAGTGTACTCTACTTTTACAGTGTTAATAAAAATTACCAAAATGTGAACTTGATGAGCTTGCACTGGAATCAAACAGCTCTCAGGGAAACCTCTGCAAAAAAGTGAGAAGTATTGGAAAGAATATGCAATAGTCATGAAATAGTTAACTTTTTTGTTTAACCCCAGTTCTTTAACTATTAATTATTTTCCTCATTTCATGTCATCCCCAGGCCAGTGGGCCTATGTAGTGAGAAGAGCTCAGGCTCTTGATAATACAAACCTGGACTAATCATAATAATAGTAATACAAACCCACTCAAGGGCACATTAACTTCTCTGAGCCTCAATTTCTTTTTGGGGATTAATTATACCTAGTTTTGCAGGCTACCAGGGGGATAAGTGAGATGATAAATGTAAAATGCCTGATAGTTTTAGGACTCATTAGTAGTTATGATTGTTAGTTTTGTTTTGTATTTGTAGTAGGAACTAGTATAGGCAATTGTTGGGAATGTGTAGAGAATTATACAACATGAAGAGTGCTTCCTTATTTACATACCTTTTTCAAGTGCTTCATTGCTTTAATGTGACAATTTACCATAGAGGTGGAATTTTTTATTTTTTTTCATTCATTTGTACTCTGCTTATTTTTTAACATTTCCGTTTTCCATTATATTCTTTTTCTAAAAATCTTGGTTGTTATCCTTGCCATGCATGTTTCTCTGATCTTGTAAAAACTAAACACTTTTTCCTAAGGTATTTCTCTAAATATCATCACTACTTCTTTGGTAGGAAGACAGAACTGTAGTTCTGAGTTATCTATTGAAATTTTACCAGCTATTATACTGTATTTATTAATGAAAATTTTGAGGTTTTAAAAAATTCATTCCAAATAAAATATTAAGTTCTTTTTGCCTTCCATTTTTTTATTTCATCCTTAAGATAATTTTTTTTAAATCACAAGTAATAATTTTTGGACATTTCATAAATATTTTTCAGAAACTAATGGAACGGATTCAAAATCCTGAGTATTCAACAACTATGGATGTTGCACCTGTCATTTTAGCTGCTCATCGTAACAACTATGAAATTCTTACGATGCTTTTAAAACAGGATGTGTCTCTACCCAAGCCTCATGCAGTTGGCTGTGAATGCACATTGTGTTCTGCAAAAAACAAAAAGGATAGCCTCCGACATTCCAGGTTAGAAAATTATAATTTTTGATGAATAGATTTGTGACACAGTGAGTGTATATCTGTGATGTTGGGTTTTAAAACTGATATTCTTTCTATGCACTTTTAAGAATGTGATTACAAGTTATTTAGGAAAACCAAATTGCTAGCTCCTTTTCTTATTGAATTTTTCAGAAATACTTGTCAGTGCTAAGTAGTTAGGAAATGAATGATGTTCATCTCCTACTCTTGATGAATAGGGATGCTGTTTGCTTTTAAGTGGTACAATTCATGAGTCCAAGAAAACTTCCAACTAGTGGAAGGAGTAGAGGTACCATTTTTTATCTTTTGTATAAAGAAAGCAAAACAATATTCTGGTCTGTAATCACACGTGTTATCTGTTGCACCACTAGCCCATCAAATTATTTTCTTTAAATATTTGACCTGTTTGGTCTTCTCTCCACTTGTAGGCATTATTTAAGTCTGTGCTTTCCACTACATAACATTTCTTCTTCTTTCCCTGTTTGAAAATGTTAAGAATAGTGGAGATAGTTAAAGTATTTTATCATGTACAAGTTTAGTAAGATCACAAACGTGTATAAGATGTATGGCTGTGGGATAGATTTGAGAATCTTGATTTTGGGCATATGCCTTTGTAGATTTAAGTAGGATTTTCCTCTAGCAAACCTCATATTGGCATTGTGGTATTAAGGGGAGGTGGGGCCTTTGGAAGATAATTGGATCCTGGGGCACTTTGTAAGAATAAATGAATGTGTTTCTGAGGAGACTGTTAGTTCCTTTGAGTCTGGATTAGTTCTCATGGTAATGATATAGACTGCTTCTCCCCTCTGCCACTCTCCAGGTATGCTTTCTTCTGCATATGCCTATTTTTGCTTTTTTCCATGAAACCCTCACTGCAAGCAGGACATACACAGGCACCATGCTCTGGGATTCTCAGAACTATGAACCAAAATAAGTCATTTTTTAAATAAATTATCCATTCTCAGTATTCTGATAAAGCAACAAAAATAACATTATATAGTTGTACCTTGGTTTATGAATGCTTTTGTTTGCGAACAGTTTGGTTCACAAACAGAAGAAGCACTGGAAAAATTTTGTTTTTGTTTGAAACTCTGCATCAGGTGATGAACACCAACCATGGCCATCTTTCCACAGGCACATGAATGTGGCTTTCTTTTCCACAATCATGGAATGAATTAATTTTGTGAACTGAGGTAGCACTGTACACGCAATTAAAAATGATAAAGTGTAGTAATTAAGCATGCCATTTATATATATGCAAGCAGTAATTAAATATACTTAGTTGATACGTTATCAGTATCAGCTAAGACTGGACGTGGTGGCATGCCTATAATCTCAGCTCTTGGGAGGCTGAACACGAGGTCACTATGAGTCTGAACTATGTAGTGGGACCCTGTACTAAAAAAAAAAAAAAAAAAAAAAAGAGTAACATCTACTCTGGAAAATAGAAGTCCCAAGCAGCCTGCTGAAAATTAATTTTAAGTTAAGAGTTTTTGGATAGCATATAAAATAAAATTTAAACCTCCAAACCATTCTCTCCTTTTTCTTATTCACATATCTCAGATGTATTGATAGTCACAAATCCATAAGTGGGGAAAGCTTTCTACAAATCAACTTAATGTTTTTTGAAGAGATTTAACTAGAAATGTTTTATATTTTCAGATCTATTTTGCAAAGAGATTTATGTTCTCTTTGATAAGATCTGACTAATAGTCATGGCTATATCACTTCACTTTTTAGTTTTAAAAGAACTAGTTCATAAGATGACATGGAAATTATCTAAAGGCTTATTTCAGCTGTAAAATCTGTCTTTAAATGTAAACATTTTCCAAATTATATCCTTCTTAAATGCATATGTAGTTGAAGCAGCTGGAGGTGAGAGATTGAGGCTGGAGAAAACACTTTATCTGGTTTGATCTGAGGCTGCAAAAAAGCATGTCCTGCAAGCTTTTAAAGAAATTAGGACTTGAGATAGATCTTTAAGAATGAATAAGAATTAAAAGTTGAAGTATTACAGGCAGAAAGTACAATATGTAATTGTGGCTTATTTGGGATCTGTAAATGATTAGGAATATTAGCAGAAGAGTTTAAAGGACTTTAATACTGATTCTTGAGAAAACAACTACAACAAATGGTAAAGGACCCTGACTAAAATAATTTCCAGAAATTGTTAAGTAGAGATTCAAAAGAAAAGAAGGCTAACAAAACGAGCAAAAAGGGAGGTGGATGATTCTGTAAAGGTGAAGCCTATGTACTAACAGAAAGTAAGGCAAACTGTATTTATATGAAATATTGTTTTTCTGGGCCGAGATAGCTCAGTAGAATAAGTGCCTGCCTGGCAAGCGCAGGGTCCTGAGTTCAATCCCTGGTATCACAAAAAAATACATTAAAAAAATTTCAGGTCCTGGAAAAAAAAATACTGTTTTTAAATTTCAGAGACAATATAGCTCTAGGTGAATATAATATCTGGGGACAATGTTTCCAGATGTGATAGGGAAAGATAGTAAACCATTTGAGTTTAGAAAACATTTTAGTAATATAATTGCTATGATTCAGTTTTAGTCTCTATATTTAAAATATTTGAATTTGCAAATAACTTTAAAAGAAGATATGAAATCTTTGTCATCTAATGGAAGCAAACTTTAAAAACAAGAGAAAATGGAATTAGGATAGCAAAGTAATGACTAGCTAGTTAATTTAATTTACAATTTGTTCCACTTCACAATGTTTTTTATACAACTTTTTGAGTGCACAATGTATACTTAGCTTTACTCATATTAGTACCCATTGCACCCTGAAGACAAATCAATTTGTAAAACTTGGTAGGTCTCTATCAATAGGATGCTGACATGGTGAGCTCTAGAGTAGTCATAGAAATACGGATTCTTCTGGCATAGTAGCAAGAAAATAGATTGAAAGAAAAATGCCGATGCTACAGTCCTTGGAGTGACACAGAGATGGAGAAGTGGCAAGTGCTGATAAAGAGGGACTGTTAGAATAACTGAATGGTATGGATCACCAAAAAAAGTGATTTGGAGTCTTCTAAAAATGATGGATAAGTTCTGTAAAATTTAGGTATTATGAAATGATACTTTGCTATTTCTAGTCTCTCTAATGGAACATACTGTTCGTTTTTATAAAACATTAAATTAATTATATGTGCATGTTGAATCATATACTCATAATTGGAATAAGCAATAATTTAAATATTTTCAAGACAAAATAATCTTCACACATCATCTATATGGGAACTTTGCTTTCGGTATTTTCTTTTTTTAAAAACAGTACTGACACAAGAATGTATGAATAAATTCTTAAATTCTTATACAAATTCTTTAACATTGAGCAGAAATCTCTTTATCCAAATTCTCTGCTTTACAGAGCCAGTGGCTATTAGCAGCTTCTCATTTTCTCTCTGGTCCCTGTGGCTAATATTCCAAGTGGTCAGAAATGACTCCATTACATGTTAGAGACTCTCCCTCTCAATTTCTGCCCTTACAGGTTCCATTCAGGTTTCCTGTCTTCTTTTATTAAGTTATTCACCTTGCTCAATGATTATCAAACTATGATACGTTAGCCAAATCCAGTGCCAGTGATTCTATAAATAATGATTTCTTGGAACATGCCTATACCCTTATTTTTAGATTATCTGTTGCTATTATCATGATATACTAAGAGTTGAGTAGGCAACATTTAAGCAGTATGGCCTTCAACGCCTGAGTTGTTGATTATCTGATCATTTACAGAATGCTACAATTTGCACAGGGAGTGGGGTCTGAAGAGGAGCCCAAGGGAGATAAAAAGAAATGGTACATAAAATGAAAGTTGGGACCAGGTGGGACCTGACTTCTGATGGAGAGGCAGCAACAACCTAGCACAGTCTACATTTTTATTTTTACACAGTAAAAAGGGAGGAAGTATGTAATAGGGCCAAAAGTACAGTCTCAGTGTTTTGCTGAGAACACTGAAGATGAAACATTCTCAGAGCTATTTGTGCTGTAGTTAACAGGGAGGAACAACTAGGCCATATACTGGGTGCGCTGGCTTTGTTCTACTCCCAACAGCTTGTTCATGTGGCCGCTTCTGGAGCTCTATGTTTTCAGTGCTGGTCTTGCTCTCCCTGAATGTGTGGTTGATCTATAGCTCAGCCACTCCCCACAATGGAAAATGCCTGCTAGGGTTTGATCTATCTACAGGCTTGTCAATTTATTGATCTTTTCTAAGAAACAGCACTAACTCATTCATGGGCAATGTTTTAATTTTTTTTTTCCTATATTACTGCTTCTAACTGGACTTTTCTTCCGGTTCAAACTGAGTTTGATTTACTCTCCTTTTTTTCTAGTTTCTTAAATTAGAAACTTGGCTTAGTTTTTCTAGATCTTGCTTCCTTTCTAGTATGTGTGTTTATGATACTATTTTCCATATGATTTTTCTTTGACTCATGAGTAATTTTTTAAATTATAGATTTAATTTTTTAGGGCCATTTTAACAAATTTCACAGAACAATTCAGCAGGAAGTGTAGAATATCCTTGTTATATCCCACTCCCTGCAGATATTACCCAGCATCAATATCCCTTACTGGTATGATACACTTGTTACAACAAATAAACCAACATTGGTATATCATGATCACTGAAAGTCTATAGTCTATATTAAGGCTCACTCTTTTTTGTCTTTTTGGGACAGGGTCTTGCTGTGCAGGTGAGGCTGGCCTTGGGCTCACTTTGTAGCCCAGGCTGTTCTGGAGCTCCCAACAATCCTCTGGCCTCAGCCCCTGGAGTGCTGGGATTATAGGCATGCATCACCGTGCCTGGCTCAGAGTTAACTTTTAATTCTCTTGGTTTTGGAAAACATATAAGCACATGCATCCGTCACCATTACAGTATCATAGAGAATAATTACACTACTCTAAAATTCCTGTGTTATGTCTGATTCTCTTCTATCTTCCCAAGTTCCTGCCAAGCACTCATGTTTTTTTAAAAGCTTTATACCTTTTTCATAATGTCATGTAATTGAATTCAAGCAATATGCAAACTTTTCTGATCAGGTTTTTTCCTTAGTAATATGCATGTAAGTCTTTTCATGCCTTAATAGCACATTTCTTAGTGCTAAGTGATTTCTTATTGTTTGGATATACTACAGTTTATCCACTTCCTTTTGAAGGACGTCTTCACTACTTTTAAATATTAGCAGTTATGAATACAACTTCTCCATCTACAGGTTTTTGTGTTGGCATAAGTTTTTATCTCATTTAGGTAGATATCAAAGTCTGTGATTATTAGGTCATATAGAGTGAGAGGGGGAGAGAGAGAAAGAGAGAGAGACAGACAGAGATAAAGAGACAGAGCTAGAGAGAGAGACAGAGAGAGACAGAGAGAGATAGACAGAGAGATTGATTCCTGGTGCCAGAAAAAGAGAGAGAAAAAAAGTTGAGTCTGTTGCATTCTTTGAAACTGCCAAACTTTTCTGTAGTGGCTGTAGTATTCTGCAATTTTAGTGATGGATGAGAGTTCCTACTGCTGTACATTCTCAGCCAGCATCTGATAGTATAGTATTTTAGATTTTAACCATTCTAATTGGTGTGTATTTGTATCTCACTCTCATATTCGTTTTTCTTATGATGTTGGATATCTTTTCATGTGCTTATTTTCCATCTGCATATTTTTGTGAAGGTGTCTGTTTAGATCTGTGTTTCTGTGTGTAGCTGGGGGAAACAGATACTGGGGATTAGACCCAGTGCCTTGTGTATGCTTGGCAAGTGCTATACCACTGAGTTAGATCCTCAGACTTTTTTTTTTAATTGTTTTTTGACAGGATTTTGCTGAACTCAGGCTAATCTGGTATTTATGACCCTCCTACTTCAATCTCTTGAGTAGCTAGAATTACAGGTTTGCACTATTGTGCTATATTTCTGTAATGGCGGGTACATTGTGTCAACTTGAGAAGTTTAGACCTTTAAGCAACTCAGCAGGGTATCAGGGTCCTTATTTTATAAACATCCTCATGCTGTGCAAGAGGAGGGCATGGACATGGTTTGAGTGTGTGGATGGGATAGCCTGCTTACAATATAAAGGAGGAAAGGAGACTTGTTCTCCCCATTTTTTTGCTCTGGCTGCTTTTGCTGTCTTCTGCTGCCTTGAAGTGTTGCACCTGTGCCATGCCACCCTGCCTTGGAGCCCGCAGATTATAGACTGAAACCTCCACGAATTGTGAGCTAAATAAAGCTTTCCTTCCCTAATTTTGGGTGTCTGATATTTGTGTCAGCAAGGAGAAAAATAAACAAGACAACTTCTTTTACCTATTATTATATTGAGTCATTTATATTCTTATTGTTGAATTTTGAGAGTTCTATTTATGCTTTATATGTCTTTTGTCAGGTATGTCTTTTGTAAATAACAAGTCTACATTTATTCATGGCTTGCTTTCCATGATTTCAGTTATTTGCAGTCAACCACCATCTGAAAACATTAAATAGAAAATTCCAGAAACAATTCATAAGTTTTGAATAACTTTCATTGTATCTTATTGGTATATTTTTGTTTTGTTAGTGTTACTGTCTTACTGTGCCAAATGTATAAATTAAATTTCATCATAGGTATGTATGATAGGGAAAAATAGCAAATACAGATGCTCTTCCATTTGTTGCAGTATATCCCAATAAATCCATGGTAAGTTAAAAGTATCATTGTCAAAAGTATATTTAATACGCTGGCCCTACCTACCAAATACCACAGTTTGATTCACCCTGCCTTACACCTACTCAGGAGACTCATGCTAGCCTCTAATGAACAAAATAATCTAAATCATGTTTTTTTATGTACAAACCATGTGATCTGTGATGACCTGGGAGCTACAACTTGCAGCTTCTGCCCAACATAGTGAGAGAGTATCATATAATCCTGGAAAAAGATCAGAATTAAAAACTTGTGGTACAGTTTCTACCAAATGCAGTAATTTTCACACCTTGTAAGATAAAAAATATTGTAAGTTGAGGATTAAGATTTCAGGCCTCCACTTTGGTTTTGGAACTGAGCCCCTGGATGTAAGAGGGCAATAATATACTTTCTCCTAGTTTGTGGTTTGTCTTTTCATTGTCTTAATACCTGGATTATTTTTAAGTTTACTATTCTAACTTTCATATATTTGAGTATTTGCTAGATTGCTTTCTGTTGGTAAGTTCTTTTTCTTTTTTGGTGGAACTCAGGCCCTTGCACTTGCCAGGGAAGCGCTTACTCCACTGAGCCATCTCCCTGGCCCTATTGGTAACTTCTATTCTGACTGGAAAATGTATTTTTTAAATAACTTTGTTGTTAAGATATAATTTATAAATTATAAAGTTCACTCTTTAAATTATATAGTTTGGTTTTTAGACTATTTACAAATTTGTGAGTTCATCACTATTATCTAATTTTAGAAAATTTCTCCTGTCTCTTAGAAACCATTATATCTACTTTCTGTTTCTATGGTTATACCATTCTAGATATTTTATTTAAAAGACATCTTTTAATAGCTTATATGTCATGTGAATATCTTCAGTGGAGAGAGATCCATTCAAATATTTCCCCAGTTTTTAGTTTGTTATCTAACTTTTCATTGCTGAGTTGTTTTTTTTTTCATTGCTGAGTTTTAACACTCCATTCTGAATGTAAGTATTACATTATCAGAAATATAATTTGCAAATATTTTTCTCCATTCTTGGATGCCTTTTTATTTTTCTGATGGTGTATTTTGAAGACTGCAGGTTTTAAATTTGATAGAGTTAAAAGGATCTACTTTTTTTCTTTTTGTACTTTAGTATTATATCTAAGAAATTAATGTTTAATTTGAAGAATATCTGATAACATTCCTTTTTTAGTGTATTAAGAATGTATTTATGCCCTAGTATGTGACCTAACATGGAGAATATTCTGTATATTATTTTCATGTTTCCTACTTTGAGGAGTAAGTATTCTGTAAATCCCTGTCTTGTCATTCTTTCATATAGCTGCTCAAGTATTCCAAATCACTGCTTTTTAAAAATCTAGTTATTCTATCATTTTCTCAGAGAGGAATATTAAAATCTGCAACTATAATTTTTGAATTATCTGCTTTCAGTTTATGCTTTGTTTATATTGTGATTTTGTTGTTAGGAGCATCTTCATCTATAATAGTTGTATTTTCCTTCTAAATGTATCCATTCTCACTCTTGTGGTTACTGATTATATGGTATGTCTTTCTTCACCTTTCAGCTCATGTATTTATATTTGAAGTATATTTTTGAACACTTTTGCCATTGGATCTTGTTTATATCCACTGTAACAATTAGTTTTGACCTTTTTATTAAAACATTTAGTCCCCTTACATATAATTTCTGATATTATGAATTTTTCATTTTGCCATTTGTTTTCTACATTTCTGTCCTTTGATTCTTTGTCCTTTTCTGTCTTTGGGTTCAAAGAATTTAGTGTACCTTTTCATTTCCAGTATTTTTGTTTCTGTGCCTATTTTAAGAATTTTTTCTTTTAGAGATCACAGTGTGCATCTTTACTGTACTATAATGTTAATTTAATACTGACTAAAATATACCAATTGCTGTCATTTTTGTATATATCTAAGTGTGTCATAAATGTAGTAGTTGCAAGTACTGCTTTAAGCAATCTTATGCTTCTGAAAAGATGCAAGAAAAGAAAAATATTATATTCAGGCTTTTATATTTGTCTATATAGCTACTGTTTCTGATCTTCGTTTCTTCCTAGGATCTCATTAACTATCTGTTACCATTTTCATTCAGTTTAGCTTTGTCCTGGACAAGATACTGCCTAAAAATTCTCTTAGCATTTGTTTGAGAAAATCTTTATTTTACTTCCACTTTTTGAGCTTTATCATGATATAATTCACATACCGTATAATTAACTCGTTGAAGGTATATATGGCTGCTGTGTCCAGTGGTTCATGCCTGTAATCTCTGCACTTTGAGAAGCTAAATCAAAAGGATCTTAAGTTCAAATTCTGTTGGGGCAACTTAGCAAGACCCTGTCCCAAACAAACAAAGCCTGGTTGGATCTGTTGCTCAGTGCAACAAGTTCAGTGCTCAATACCCAGTACCATAACAGAATAGGATAAGACAGGAAAGATTTAGTATATATTAGGTATACACATTCATTGCCACAGACAGGTTTTCCTGACCTCACAAAGCTTCTCATTTCTTGTTTTTCTTTTATTAGTGTTTTAATAGAAAGTTATGTTAATGGTTTGTATTGAGGATTGAACCCAAGGTCTTTACATTGACCTATATACCCAGCCTTGTTTTATTTTGAGAAAGGATCTTGCTAAGTTACCCAGGCTGGGCTTGAATTTGCAATCTTATCTTCCCAGAGTGCTGTGATTACAGGTATGTGCCACAACACCTGGCTTTTCCTGTCTTAATATAGGCATTCACAGATATAAATTTCCTCCTCAGAATTGCATGTGCTGAGTTTTAATAATTTTAAATACACTTTTGGATATATTATGTCTTTATTTTCATCAATCTTTTTTTTTTTTTTTTTTTTCCCTGGAACCAGGGATTGAACTCTGACCCTTGCACTTGCCAGGCAAGTGCTTATTCTACTGAGCCATCTCCCCAGCCCCCTATTTTCGTTAATCTTAAATGAAAGACACTCTAATTTATTTTGTTTCTTTGACCTATTGGTTATATAATAGGGTGTTTAATTTGTATATGATTATACACTTCTGATATGTTCCTTTGTTAATAATTTCTAGCTTCATTCTGATGTGGTTGAGGAATATACTATTATTTCTTAAGAGAAAAAAACCTGTAAGAAAAATGATATAGAATTTCAAAACAAAATGATAAGAAATCAACAGTAATTATTATATTGCATATTGTTATCTTCAGAGTAGTTTCTTGGATTCCAAGATATAGGCATGCAAAATTGATCACAAATATATAAGCACTATTCCTTTCAGTGAACTAATAGAAATTAGTAGTACAGTTATTTTAGCTATCATGTATGTGTGTATTTTTTCCCTTTTTCTTTTTTCCCCTATCCCAGTTCTTCTGAGCAGTTTCTTTCCCTTTTACAATATCTGTTATACCTTTGGATCTATTCTTTGAGTTTTTTGAATTTCTTTTTTTTCCTATGGCTTAGCATATAGGCTATCCTGCAGGATGTTCCATGTGCACTAGGGAAGAATGTGTAACCTCTCATTGTTGGGTAGTGCTATCATTTGAAAGTTGAATGTCCCTTGAAAGTCTGTGTTTAAGACATGGGCCCCAAAGTGCTGGTATTTGGAGGTCATGAGACTATTAACAGGTGGGGGTAGTGGAAGGTTTGTAAATGATTGGAGGCATAGTTTTGAAAGGATTATGTGATCCCAGTTTCTTCTTGTTCTCTTTTCCTTTTGTTTTTTTGTTTGTTTTTGTTTTGTATTTTTTAGGGAAGGGTCTACAGACTGTTTAGGATTTCACTACTAGATTGAACTTGTAGTGATCCGCCTACTAGATCGGACTCGTAGTGATCTGCCTGTTTACAGTCTCCCAAGAGCTGGGATTACAGGCGCGTGCCACCACGTCCAGTCTCAATTGCCATCTCAGTGTGCCCTGGGGGCAGGGTCAGCACAGCAGGCTGGGAGAGCAAACCCCAGGCCCCTGCACCTGCTTGCAGGTGCTTTAATCCACTGAGCTATTTGGCCAGCACTCTTTGCCTTTTGGCTCATGAAGTGAGCAGTTTGTGCTGCCACTGTTCCTGGCCATTGCCATCCTGCACCTTCACTTGAGGCCCAAAGAAGTGGATCTGCCTAATCCTAAACTGGAAGCCCAAAACTGAGACAAAGTAATTTTTTTCTATTTGTACATTATTTCAGATATTTTGTTATTGTGATGAAAAGCTTATTCAGCTGGTGTGTTACATCTAGTTGGTTTATAATGTTCAAGTCTTCTGTGTACACTTGTTGTCTTCTGCCTAATTGTTCTAGCCATTATTGAAAAAGGGATACTGAATTCTCTAAATGTTACTTTTCATTTGATGGTACATGTATACCTATGCTTATAGCAGTGCAATTTACAAAAGCTAAGCTCTGGAAGTAGCCTATATGCCTATCAACAAATGAATGGATAATGGAAATATATATAAGTATAATGTATTATAGCATAGCATAATATATTATCAGCTATAAAGATTTCATTTCTATCAATTTTTATTTCATCTACAGTATTGTAATGTTCTGTTGTTACTTGGATAAATTTTTTTTTTTTTTTTTTCAGAACCAGGATTGAACTCAGGCCCTTGCACTTGCCAGGGAAGCGCTTATTCTACTCAGCCATCTCCCTGGCCCTGGATAGATGTTTAGAATTGTTAGAGCTTCCTGATGAATAGGCCCTTTAACCAATGTCATCTATCCTTCTTTATCTGTGACAACATTTCATCTTACTTTAAAGTCTAAAATCAGTATAGTCCCTCAAGATTTTGTTTGCATGATCTCTATTTTTCCAATCTTTTATTTATATCTTTGAATCTAAAGTTTATCTCTTATAGGCAACATGCAGTTGGAACATATTTTAAAAATTTACTCTGACAACCTCTACCTTTGGGTTGTTAAACTATTAACAGACTTTGTTTTTTATTTAGTACAGGGTCTACAGGGTCTCACTACACAGATCAGACTCAGTGATTCTCCTGTTTTCAGCCTCCCAAGCTCTGGGATTACAGGCACGCACCAGCATGCCCCGTATTAATCACCCTCTCAGCACACCCCAGGGGTGGGGGTGGGGCCGGCACCACACACTGGGGATCTAACCTTGGCACTTTAATCTGCTGAGATATCTGGCTGGCAACAGACTGTTTTTGATAGTTAAGTTTATAATACCTGTCATTTTAGGGCTTTTTTTCTGTGTATCTTTTTTGCTTTTTTGTGTCTTATGTCTCTTATTCTTCCTGAATTTCTCCAGTGGTACTACTTTTTTACATTAAAGGATATTTTCTAATATAGTGCTTTATTTTCATTAAAGATTTTATTACTATATTTTTTAGAGGGTTTTATTTTCTGGTTTTTTATTTTATTTTGTTTTTTGGGCATTCGCTGGATGCTGAGAACTGAACACAGTATCTTACACATGCTAAACATGTATTGTGCCAGTGAGCTTCATACCAACCCTTTTTTTTATGAGCAGAATATATTTATTGAGAGTAAGAAAGCTCCTGTCCAAGCGAGGGACAGGAGAGGGGCCTGAGTGGGTAGTTCTCCTGGAAGCTGTCTCTTCCAGGAACTTTTACAGTGTAAAACTATGTGGGGCTAAGGTGGAGAAAGGGGGAAGTCACTCAGGTGGTTGTGGGGTGGGACAAAACTATGGTCAGCCGATGAGATCTCAAGCACCATTGCTCAGGTAAAGTTGATTAAGTCCAGGACCAAATGGGGAAGAGAGTCACGTAGTAAGGGGGCATGAATGTAAAACAGGAGCCATCAGATAAGGATTCTTTTTGGTGTTTTTAGGGTAATGATCAGTCCCAGATGCTATTTTTTAGGGAGATTAGCATTTGTTTGCTTTAGGTTTGGCTCACAGCAGGAGCATCTGTCCCTCCCATAGTTGTAAGGTATCTTGTCTTTTGTGGTCTCCTTCAAGGGCCTGGCCCTGTCTGACTAACTGCCTGTAATATTTCCATCTAACTCAGCTGCCTGCAATATTCCCCCCTCTGAAGAAGTAACCGGAACTGCCATGAGGGAAGCATGGATGATTACCACTCTAACTTCTTCAGGCTGAAAGGGGTAGTAGTTGTTGACTGGCAGTCAGATATATTCTTTTTTTTAAGATATATTCTTCAGATGTTCTATCTAAAGGCTCTCAATAGATGACAGGCATTTTCCTCTTGGGTGAATGTATAGCTTTGAGTCTGGAGGAGACAAAGCCAAAGAAATAAGTCAAAAAATCACAACAGGATAATTATGAAAAAGATGAGTTAGAACTTTTTATAGTTCCATTAGCAGATATCTCTTAAATGTGGGGTTCAATCGCTTTTATCTTTCATGGCTATTGGGTATTGTCTCAAACTGGCCTGGTCTCATCAATTTTATTATTACTTGGGGCACATGAATTGCCAGAAATAGGGAAAACACCAAGTACTCTCCAGTTTGCAAGCGGGGCCACTGGCTGGGTAACTACTGACAAATCTGTATGAACTTCTATCAAATGTCTAACAGGAATTTTCCTTATATTGGCAGTTAACCTAGGTTCCTTTAGGCTAAGAGGTGAAGACACATGACCACCTCAATCTGAAACTTTCTCTGACTCCAACATGAACACTTATTTTTCCTTCTCTAGCAGCTTTGGATATTTTTGTTTGAAATGTTCCTTCTCTCTGTCTGGATTCAGGGAAGCATAACTTTTCCCTGTTTCCTGACTGGCCTTTGTTCCTGTAGGATGCTAGTATCACTATTTTCACTTTCTGCCTATAATTTCATTCTGTATCCTTTTTTACTATGAAACACTTTTTGAGCAATTTTTATCAACTGAGACAAATTCATTTCTGTAAACCCTTTTAACTTCTGCGCTGTGTCAGATATCTGAGTCCCACTGAGCAAAATATAACTTTTTAGTTTTAAGGCCTTAATATGTGTCTCTATAGGCAAAATCTGGTGGATCCCAGGTAAAGGAATCTTAATCTAGCATATTTGTTATAGATTTTACCTGCATGATTACCTAGGTTTTGGTATCTTCTAGGAAAAAACAAGTTTTTCTGAGAAATTAGAGCACCTGTAATCAAAGCATGAACATTCAAACTAACAGGTACATTTATAAACTTTTTTGAGACCTAGCAATAGTAACTCACTAGCTCTTAGACCCATTTATTCATGGAGTCTGACAGTTTGCTATAAGTCTCTCTAGCTTTAGTTAAGAGACATCACACCTATATTAACTATGAGCATGAAATACCACCTGAGCTACATCAGAAATCAACCAGATTAATTTATACACTTAGGAAATACACAGCATTCAGTCAGATTAAACCAATGAAATACCTTTTAAGTCTTGTACATGAACAACAATATATTACATTTGTGAAAAATCAGTCTCAGCATCATTTTGATTAGTTAGCAACCTGAATATATTGCAGTATCTCAGTTACAGCCAAAGCAAGATGTCTTCTAAAGTTTGTTTCTGTTGAGGTACGATGACCAGAAGGAAAGTCAGGGCTGGAGAAGGCCAAAGAGACCTGTGCCAGTATCCAACAATAGGCTGGGTTTCTTTTCCCTCTGTAGTCATGGTTACTCAGGGCTCTTCCATGGAGATGACAGGTTGAGGTAACAGTCCGGCCAGAGGGAGGAGGCAGGCCCAGCGTCCTCCAGTCCTACTGGACCATCTGGGAAGCTGAGTCTGAGCTCTGGGGCCTCCACCTCAGAGTGCAGTCTCACTTCTAGTGGCTGCCTTGGCAGTCAGGGCATGGCTTGTGGGCCTCTTAAGGCAGTCCCTGTTACAGTGGCCTGGCTTCTGACAGCAGTAGCAGATGAACCTCATCATCGTTGAGCTCTTCTTGGAGCCAAGAGAATCAGACTTAGGGTTTGTTTTGAGGCTGCAACAATGGCAGCCATTTTTTCTATCTCTTTGCTTTCTCTCCTTGGTTTTCTCCCAATTACAATTATAGAACACTGAAGCAGTTTTCACTACAGTATCAAGTTATCTAAACTACCTTTTGTAGCTCTTTTTTTAATATCTGGAGCTGACTAAGTAATTAACTGTAAAAGTAATCAGTCCCTCTATTGAATTAATATCTCACTAAGTATGCCCTAGTGCCTCTATTAAACATTTAAAGAAATCAGAGGGGTGTTCATTCTCTTGGTAAGTATCTAAAATTTACTTGGTTTTAGTTCTTAGGCCTACAAGAATATAACACTTGAAAGAAAATGTCTTTTTTAGTCTCCTGCCCCACTCTTAGGCCAGCAGGGCTCTAACTATTTGGGCTCCAGTGAAAACTGAAAGTTCTACTAGTTGTCTATCTTTTGGCTCTTCAAAATTAACAATGTGCTATTCCTCTCCAAATGCAGTAGCAACTTGTAAAGCCTATATTTCCATAGAAGTCAAAGCTTGGTTTAAGATTAACATTATATCTTTCCAATCTAGTTTATAAGTCTGAATAAGTCCTCTAAAAGACATCAATGTACTTATCAAGGTCATCTAAGGCACATGAACTCTGGAAGTTCTAAAATTTTTTATTTACTTCTTTAAAGGATATTGTCCTTGAAAAGCTTGCATAAATTCAGCTGCTAGGAATGGGTGTAGCCTTATAGAGGCCTTAATTACAGCTGTTTTAAAAGCCCACCCTTTAGAAAAGCAAATATAGGGGAAGCCTTACTTTCAGTAATGGTGGCGAGGCTGAACTGCCTGGTTTTTCTGTTGCTCACATCTACATTTTAAAACTTAAATAACAATAACCTCCTTAATGTGAACAAAATTTGAACATAAGACATTTTTACCATTTTCCTTTTTACATCATCTTTCTAGTTATAAAATAGCATCATAGTTGATACTTTGCTGTGCATTCCATTTGGATTGCACAGTTCTTTTTCAACATGTAAGGATCAGACGTCTTCTGGTGCTTAGCAAAGCACTCTCCATTCGGTGATCTTGGTGGAAGCCTCCAAAATGATACAGGGAGAAAAACTGATCTTGGGTAGTTGACCTCCAAATAATGCAGGGAACCTCCAAATGACATAGGGAAAAATGATCTCCCAACCTGACCTGCACGAGTTCGTGTTCTCTAAAACTGAAGAACGAATTTTACGAACAAATGGAGGTTATGAGCAGAATATATTTATTGAGCAAAAGAAAGCCCCTGTCCAGGAGAGGGATAGGAGGAGGGCCCGAGCAGGTAGTTCCTCTCATACCAACTCTTGAAGATTTTTTTTTTGTTGTTGTTGATTTCTGTATGAATTATCATATAGTATTATTTGTGAAATCACCTTTAGACTTCTATTACCTTAATTCGAATAACATATAGAAATGTTACTCCTCTCTATTGTCTTTTTCTTAGCTTTTAATGGTATTGTTTGTGTATATTCTTTCTAATAATTTTATAAACCCAGCAATGCTTTAATGTAATTAATGATTTAACATTGGTATTCATTTACTATTGGCAGTTTTTTGCTACCTGGTGACTTTTTTTTTTTTTTTCTTTTTTGCGGAACTGGGAATTGAACTCAGGCCCTTGTGCTTGCCAGGCAAGCGCTTATTCTACTGAGCTATCTCCTCAGCCAGTAGTCATTTACTTATCTCCTTATAGCATAATCCCAACTCTTTGTGCTGTTACTGTTATATTTATTATACTTAGGTTACATTTCTATACGTTATAGGCCAAATATTATAGTCTATTATATTAATATTTTATGTAGTTGTGCTCTATCAATTAAGAGACAAAAGTAACTCAAATAATATCTATATTTATTTTCTGTAATTACACAGTTACTTTTACTGGTGTTTATGTGTATTACTTGCTTTCTGTCTGACAAATTGTTTATGTTTCTTATAAGGTGAGTCTACTAGCAATGTTTGTGGTTTTCTTTGTTTAGTTGGTGAAGTTTTATATTTTTTCCCTTTCTCCCTTTATTGTTAAACATTAGCTTTGCTGAATGTAGGATTTTTGAAATTTTTGTTTTCTTTTGTTTTTCTTTGTCTTTGAGAAATAAGATCATAGTATTCTGCTGGCTTTCAAACTCACGGATTTTTGTCAAGAAGTCAGCTGTTAATATTATATGAACTCCTTTGTAAGTGACATGCTACTTTTTTCTTGTTCCTTTCAAGAATTTTTGTTTTTGAGCGTCAGCATTTGTACTGTAATTTACATTGGTGAGTCTCACTCAGCATTCATTCTACCTTTTTTTTTTTTCCCCCTATGTATTTGGTACAGGGTCTCACTATGCAGCTTGAACTCATAGTGATCCTCCTGTTTTTAGCTTCCTCAGTGTTTGGATTACAGGCATGCAAGACCATGCCCTAACTCTGTCACTGGCTCAGTGAGCCCCAGGGGCTGGGCTGGGCAGGGCCAGTGCAGCATGCAGGACCAGGGCTTGAACACTGGTCCCTGCGCTTGCCAAAGCAGGTGCTTAATCCGTCGAGCTATCTTGTTGGCCCTTGTACTTACTAATTAAAGAGCTAGATCATACCTAGACTTCAACTTATTTTTATAAAAAGTCTTATACAAAATATTTTACTTTTCTTTTTGGTATAAGGTTTTCACTGTGTTGTCCAGACTGGCCTTGAACTGCTAAATTAAAGCAGTCCTCCTATCTCAGCCTCTGGAGTAGATGGGATTATAGATTACCTTACTTATAAATATAAAACATTAAACCTATAAACTAAATAGGAAATATACTATTATCAGTAAACTGTCCAAGTAAATATTTTAGATTTCCATATTAGAAAAACTTAATATAAACATAGTAAATGAGATGAACAACAAACTGGGGGGAAAGGCATTTGAATCACTTTTTTTTTTTCAAAATTTTATTGATAAACAGCAATGAGTTTCAAATCAAATCGGAAGTACAGTTTCAACAAATAATACACTGCATATATTCTTCTTAGTGGTTAATTGCTATACAAGATGTGGACTTGAGATCCTA
>NW_004524604.1:18559442-18561473 GCF_000260255.1 Octodon degus | reverse complement strand
GGGAGAGGGTCCGGCCCACGCTGCACCTGGGCTGGGACTGGTCCTGCAGGCGCAGGGTAGCAGGAAGCTCTTCACACACTCACCGGACCTGGGCTAGGACTGGGTCTGGTGGTTCCCGGACCTCGGCAGAAATTCCTACTCGGTGGGCGGGGTGGGGAAGGTCTTGAATCACTTTTGATTAGACAGAAAGCTAATTTTTTTATATATAAAGCAATCAAAATAAGTTTTAAAAATGATTTTCCATTAAGTTGGCAAAAATTTTAAAAGTTGTTAATATCTAGCATTAGTGAAGATGTGGGACAAATGAGCCACCCCTTTTATTACTTTCAAAGCAACAATCAGAATTTAAAATGCACATGACATTTTGCCCAGCAATTTGAAGTATAATTTAATGAATAAAAAGAATATTAAGACCAGGGAGATAACTCAGTGGCCTAAGTGCCTTCCTGTCAAGCACAAGGTCCCGAGTACTGAAAGAAGAAATTACTATATTTTTATACCCATAAAAAGTAGTCTCTTCAGTGGACCTCTAAAACTATCATCCAGATACAGGAAATAATGTGAATATATATAAAGTTCATGATATTTTATTTTGAAAGAATGCAAAATAGCGATAGGGGAAAAAACAGCCTTAGAAATGATACAAGATTTTACTAAACAAAGTAATAGGAATTCAACAATCGTTGCTGCATAAAAAAGTAAGTTTTTCCTTTTTTGTATTATGTCTCATCATGTTTGTGTATTAATAGAAGGTATCAGGAAGGTTATGCACAATTCTTTGCAAAGTATCTTTCTTTGTTGTTATTTGTGATGGTCTTTTTGAGACAGGGTCTCGATGTGCAGTTCAGGCTGGCCTTGAGCTCACTTTGTAGCCTAGGCTGGTCAAACTCAACCTTCCTCTGGCTTCGGCCTCCCAAGTACTGGAATTACAGGTGTGCACCACCACACCCAGCTGCAAAATGTCTTTGAAGAGTAGAGTCAGTGAGGAGAGTAGGATTGTGGCGTGTCTTGTTTCCAAATTGCTTACTTTAAAAAAAAAAGTATTAAATTGATACAAAACAATATGTGTATATAACATATTCCAAAGTTAGTAAGAATTATGTTTATATATTTATAAATGGATTATAGTGAATATTTTTTGGTTTGTTTCCTACTTAGGGGTTAAAATATGAAAATGTGTCAATTTACTGAGTGTAAGGGGAGTGTTTTCTTTTAGTTAGAAATTATGCATAAAAGGATAATTTCACTCTTAAGATCTGAAACATCTTTGAGAATAACCTAGCTTAATGAATTATGTGACTGAAATCTATATGGCATATTAAAGAAATTGTATTGCTGGAAAAGGAAAAATCATCCCATCCGTATCATATCAAATATTTATCCATTATTAGCATATCTTATTTAAAATTATGTTGCTTGAATAGAGGTTTAATTAAATTGAACAATACAAACTTTTGAATCTGCAGAGATGGTAAGAGAGTTTTCTTGAAAGCAGTAGATACCAAGTTTTTCAATATTTGTACCCCAGATATTTAATTTTTCAATATTTGTGAACTTTATCTTTTAATAAGCATATTTATAGTTATTTACATACTTTCAAAATTTGTAATACTTTTTATAATTATAAGTTAAAATGCTTGATTATATGTGTATAGTAAGGTTTCTTTTTTTACAATATGAAATCAAATTTTATCACAGGTTTCGTCTTGATATATATCGATGTTTGGCCAGTCCAGCTCTAATAATGTTAACAGAGGAGGATCCAATTCTGAGAGCATTTGAACTTAGTGCTGATTTAAAAGAACTAAGCCTTGTGGAGGTGGAATTCAGGTGGGAACACATGGAAATTGTAAATGATACGTCTTTTAATTCAGAATCTTATTCATCTGGAATTTCTCCAAAGGCTGAATTTTTAAAAAAATATTTATTTATTTATTTTTAACTTTTTAAAGTTTCTAATACTAGAAGATATCATACAATGTCTTTTATTTTTTTTCTTTTTTCTTTATTTCTTTATTTCTTTTTTATTTT
>NW_004524604.1:18538474-18559211 GCF_000260255.1 Octodon degus | reverse complement strand
TAGCATTGGGTCTTCTGTTTAACTGGCAATGTTAGAAATTATTGACCTGAGTCCCCCACAGCTCAACTTAACAGCATGGCTTTATTTCTTATAATTTCGTCTTCATACTTTTCTGCTGGATGGTTAAGACCAAGGTAAAGCAGGACCTATGCAACAAGAGTTGCATACGATGTCTTTTAAATGAATTGTAAGTCAAGGATACAGTATAAATCTTAGAACAAAAATTAAGATTAAGCAATATTCAGAAAATTAAATGTTTCAAAAGAAAGGCTAAATTGTAATTTACACTTACTTACATTTAGTTACATTTGATCCAGAATGACTGTACCTTGTCAACTTATGTGGAATTTTTCTTCTCCTTCAAAGAAACAGAACCTGGTATTATTTAGATCATTTTTTCCAGCTGCCCTCTGCCACTTATTAGCCAACCTTAAATCCCTAAGGAAACTTTAAAATTTTTCCTTAGGGCTGGCCAAATAGCTCAGCGAATTAAAGTACCTGCAAGCAGGCGCAGGGGCTGGGCATTCCATCCCCAGGCCTGCTGTGCCAGCCCCGCCCCCGGGGTGTGCTGAGATCGCAGTAGAGACTGGGCGTGGTAGTGCATGTCTGTAATCCCACCTCTTGGGAGGCTGTAAACAGGCAGATCACTACAATTCTGATCTAGTAGTGAGACCCTGAACACGCTGTAGACCCTGTAGACCCTTCCCTAAAATACAAAATAATAATAAAATAATTAAGAAAATAAATAAAAATTTTCCTTTATGGCACAGTATCCCTGGTGCTGTCTGAAGAAGAAGCAGTTAGGATTTCTTCCAGTAACTGTTTCAAGTTTTCTACAGGGCCCTAGACCTAAACCCAGCTTCCACTGGAGCCCTATGCATTATATAGCATCCCTCCAGTGACTTGACAAATTCAGAAAATTCAAATGTCCACTTATTGGAAAGATGCTAAGAAACTTGCCACTTTGACCCAGGCATGCTGATTTAGGCCTGTAATCCCCACACTCTGGGAGGTTGAAGCAGAAAGGTCACTAGTTTGAACCCAGCCTAGGCAACTAAGTGACGTAGTGAGACTCTGTCTTAAAATGAAAAATTAAAAATAGGGCTGGGGATGTAATACAGTGAGAAAGCCCTGGACTTAATCCCTATTACCAAAGAGAGGGGAAAGAGAAAGAGAGAGAGACAGAGAGAGACAGAGACAGAAAGAGAACGTTTTTTTAGTAGCCATAGCAGCAGCAGTACATGTTGTATTTTTGATAATTCTGAATTGAAGAAACTTGAAGAAACTTATACATAAAAGATAACCATTTATAGGTTTTCAAATTTAGACTTGCTTTAATTTAGATACATTAAATTTGCTTTATACTTGATGTGACACTAAGTATGTACTATTAAGTAACCTGTTTAGATTTGAAGCCTTTCCTGTTGTAGTATAATAATTTGAATTAGTGTTACCATATGTGTTGATCAGGTTTCTGTTGCTCTGACCAAGTACAGGAGGAAAGTTTGTTTTGCTTCACAGTTTCAAAGTTCAGTTCAGGATCAACTGACTTCAGTGCAGAAATACTATGGTGATAGAGCAGAAAGCTGCTCACCTATGGTAGGCAGAAAGCAAAGAGAGAAGATACATCCATCAGTCTGAGAAGTAGTGACCCAGTTCCTCTAAGTGCTGCCTCCTATTAGGATGTTCACCTATGAACTCATCAGTGGATTAGCTATTGGTGAGGTTAATACCCTATGATGTAGTCACTGTTGTCACCTTTCAAGAGCCCTATATCTGAATAAGGCCCTACATCAGCTTTTGGGGGGACATTTTTGATACAAACCATAACACCATATGAAAGAGAATTTATTCCAGGAAAAGATTTGAAACAACTGCTATGAAAATATTATAGTTATGCAGTACTTAATTTAGAATTGGAAGTGACCATAGAACTTCAATCCAGTGGTTTTTTACGCATTTTATTTATTTATTTATTTGTTTTCTGTATTTTAGGGAAGGGTCTACAAGGTGTTCAGGGTCTCACTACTAGATCGGACTCGTAGTGATCCACCTGTTCACAGCCTCCCAAGTGTGCTTGGAGGGGATTACAGGCATGTGCCACCATGCCCAGTCTCAATTCCCTTCTCAGAGCACCTGGGGTGCGGGGCTGGCACAGCAGGCATGGAGTTTGAACCCCAGGCCCTGCACCTGCTTGCAGGCACTTTAATCCACTGAAATATTTGTCCGGCCCTCCAGTGTTTTTATAGACAGAAAAGAGATCTGTAAAGCTAGATGATATCAACATCTAATTAGAAACAGCTGAAGCCAAGAGCTAGATGCAAAGTTATAGCTAGAACATATGTCTCCTTGCTTCTAGTCTACTACATTTCTCTCTAAATGTCATAGTCACTTGTTTTCTAATAATTAGAAATTAAGCAAATTAGGTTAGTAAAATGTATTAACTTTACCTTTGAATCTAGTGATCTATCAGATGTTTAAAATGAGATGACTGTGTAATAATACACTCTTTGAATGTTCCTAGCTACAATTATGTTCTTAAGTCAAGAAGCAGGGACTCCTTCATTTGAAGAAGTCCAACTACTTATTCTCAGGTTACATAGTAAATAGAAAGAATGAATGAATGAGAGAAATATTAACCTGTAAAGAAAATAAGTTTTTATTGTTTAAGTTAGAATTTTATGGAAAATGCCTCTATATAGAAAGACCAACCAATGGCAAGTTCATATTTCACCTCTCTTTCTCTTGGCGATAAAGAACTTAAAAAAAAAATAGTTTCTGAAGTCGAACCTCAAAAAAAAAAAAAAAAAAAAAAATGAAGTCCAACCTCATGCCTGTAGTTCTTTCTTTCTGACTTCTTTTTGTACTGGGAATCCAACTCAGAACCTTGTGCTTGCCAAACAGGCACTGTGCTACAGAGCTATATCCCCAGCCTCTGACCTACTTCTTAAGTTGTTACTAAGTTTAGACATGTTTAATGTAATTGATACTTTACAAAAAAATATGTACCAAAACTTCATTTCACATATATTTTTATATCTGCCATTAACAAGGAATTCAAAGAGTTTAATAAGATTACAAACAATAATAATTCTAAAACTTCTTTAGTAGGTATATTTTAATATTGCTTTCTTACTTGAATTTCATTCCTGTGAGCGTTTTAAATATGAATAAAAATATTTTCAAGGGCCGGCTCAGTGGATTAAAGTGCCTGCAAGCAGGCACAGGGACTGGGGGTTCAATCCCTTGACTTGCTGTGCTGGCCCTGCCCCCAGGGCACACTGAGATGGCAATTGAGACTGCGCATGGTGGCACGTGCCTGTAATCCCAGCTTTTGGAAGGCTGTAAACAGGCAGATCACTACGAGTCCTATCTAGTAGTGAGACCCTGAACA
This sequence comes from Octodon degus, assembly GCF_000260255.1. Taxonomy (NCBI): domain Eukaryota; kingdom Metazoa; phylum Chordata; class Mammalia; order Rodentia; family Octodontidae; genus Octodon; species Octodon degus. The sequence continues at coordinate 18,555,817 of NW_004524604.1, read as the reverse complement.
CCTTGTAGACCCTTCCCTAAAATTAAAAAAGAAAATATTTTCAATATTAGAAGAACACAAGTATATTGCAACTATTGGAAACTTATCTAAAAATATTTTATAATAATGATTGAGTAGCATTACAGTATTTATTCTATTATCTATTTGAGTAATACAGAAGGCATGTAGCCAAACTTAGAAAATAAGAGCAAATGTTAAAAACTGGCAACTATTATTAAAATTTCTAGAAAAGGCAATATACATAAGAGATATTGTGGTTATCTAAGGGTTATCTAAAATTATCAGTATGTGCACAAGGAACATAATTGTGTTGCAGTTTCTCCAAGACTGTGAAGAATTCATGTACCAGTTGCATCCCTTGTCTATAGGCACAAAAGACCAGATTTTGTGTAGCCCTATCAGAATTAAAATGATACTCAATTAAAAATTTTCTACTGACTGTAGCTACTGACTAATAATAAATTACTGCATGTTGTAGGAATGACTATGAAGAACTAGCTCGTCAGTGCAAAATGTTTGCTAAAGACTTGCTTGCGCAAGCCCGGAATTCACGTGAGTTGGAAGTTATCTTAAATCATACATCAAATGATGAACCTCTTGATAAGCGAGGACTGCTAGAGGAAAGAATGAATTTAAGTCGTCTAAAACTTGCTATCAAATATAACCAAAAAGAGGTAAGAGGCTTTTTGTGATTTTTTTTTTTTCCTTCCACTATAGTCTTGTGGCACACAGCAAAGGCTTTGGAATACCATTGGGCCAAGATCTTAGTTCTTCTTCATAGCATTGTCCTTAGAAGTTATAGAATCTGTGTGAGCTTTGCTTTTAAGAATTAAAAATATATATTTAAAGGTCTTACCACAGTGAATACTAGTATGAAGCAAATACCCAACAAATGGTAGTTATATTGTCTTTAATAATACTAGTTGTATAATATGGATGTTGATTTAATGTATTACTAACTACAGGTAGGAGCTACACAAGTAATGTCTGAGCCTCTATAATGAAGTTTCCACCTTGTGTTTTATCTGACATAGGTTTATTTTACTAATCTTGTTATGAATCTATGATAACAACTTGTATTTAAAAATAAAGTATCATATATTTCCTGATTCTTTACATTTGTAATACATTGTTAAATCCAGAGGTAGAGAGACACATGGTATAATTAAGTTGAATCTAGTTCTTCTGGCATTGTCCCTTCCTATTAAGGGGAATAACCATTTCTACTCCCCATATATACATATGATTCAGGAATGTGAAAAAAGGTATACATTTTAAATTCCATTGTTTTGAGATACCACTCTGAGTGTTGGTGTTTATATGTAGATGATAATATCTACTTGGCATAGGATTTTAATAAATGGTCCTTCAAGTATTACTTCTAGGACCCATTGTCAACACTGACGTGAGAATAAAATTTCCTTATCAAATTTGTATTACAAAAATTTGGTCTAAAGTATGTAATCATAGTAGGGGGCAAATAGAGGACTTTTGGTAGAATTTTGTAATCATATTGGTTAAAAAGTTGACCCTCATTACAGTTTTTTGACTTAGGAAATTGAGGTGAGAATTTTAAAACATTTACTTTAGGATTAACTAGGATAGTTCATTGCTTATCCAGATCTTTGGCTTCAAGTTCTGTAGTTTTTCTGCTACTCTTAAGTTTCTTGCTCAAGATGCAACATTTATTGGCAAAAACGAATTTAAGTGCAAGAATTTGTGTTTTCTTTTTTTCTTCTGGCAGAAAAACTGAATTTGGAAAAACAACAACAAAAAGGCCAACTAATGCAGAATGGCTTCCACAAGCCTGGCCCTGTCTGAGGGGGAGGCCCAGGAGCAGGGAGTGGTGGGGAAGTGCCAGGGCAGTGGGGACATTTGGCTTTGAAACTGAGCTGTGTCTTTAGGTGGAAGTGGACATCCTGGTCCATCCACTAGAAATATGCAGTGTCCCCAGATAGAGAGGTTTCTGTAAGTGTAAAAAAATTTGGATCAGTGTAGAAATAAATTTACAATTCAGCAATGTAACTGTCTAGCTTAAAAAGGAAAGGTAATGCTAATGTGTCTAAGTAGAATGAACATCTATAAGCTTCTACCAAAGACTTAGTAACAGTAACGTCTGAGTGGGCTGTGTTCTCAGGTGAGTGAGTCCACAGGGGGTGGAACTACTGGGAACTCACAACTGGACGCTGGGAGGAACAGGATCATTATAGGGCAGGTTGTGAAGAGATAGTCCAAGAAGCCTCTGAGGACTGATTGGCTTTGATATGGCTTCTGTGTGTTGCTTGGGCTTCGTAGCATTGTAACTTCAGGGTAGTAGGACTTCCTGTGTGTGAGTTCATGCCTTCAAGAGCAGAGTAAGTCTTCCAGTGAACAAGTAGAAGATTCATGACTTTTAAAGACCTAACTTCAGAAACTACATAGCATCACTTATAGAATCTGCTGATCATAGCAATCCCAACCCTGTTTCAGTAGAAGATAGGAAACATTTATCCCCCTTCTTTGCTTACTACTTTATTTATATTTTAGGGAAGGGTCTACAGGGTATTCAGGGTCTCACTACTAGATCAGACTTGTAATGATCTGCCTGTTTACAGCCTCCCAAGAGCTGGGATTACAGGCGCATGCCACCATGCCCAGTCTCGGTTGCCATCTCAGTGCACCCCAGGGGCAGGGCTGGTACGGCAGGCTCTGGAATCAAACCCTCGGCCCCTGCGCCTGCTTGCAGGTGCTTTAATCCGCTGAGCTATTTGGTCGGCCCTTACCCACTACTTCTTAATTGACAACAGAAGCATCAAAGAATCTGAGTGTATGTTGTAAGATTCAGAGCATTTACAGTTGAAATTTTGCTTTCAGATATTATTTAACATTGCTGTTAATTAAGTTATTATTACCTTGAGGGATAGCAAGTATGGTAATCAATCCTGAGTTTGCTTTAATATTTTGAGGATAGCTAATATTACAAAGTTCAGGATGCTACTAAGCATAGTAGTTTATGAGAAGACAAACTATCTCCCAGGTATTTCATTTTGAGGAACAAATTAAGATTTCATAAGGATTCTGTAATCTGAGCTGAAGAATAATAAATGGCGTAAGATTTAATTGCTGAAAATATATATATAACATATTAGTTTTGATTTGTTCTGTTATAGGGTGGAACCTACGGCCTTTAAAAAATTTTTAGTTTGGGACAGTGTCTTTCCCTAAGTTTTCCAGGCTGGGGTTGAACTTGTAGTCCTCCTGCCTCAGTCTTTCAAAGTGCTGTAGTTAAGGCATATTCCACCACACCTGTGTTAGAAAATGTTTTGATAAGCACAGTAAACAGTAAAATTCTGACCTTTTCTCTTTTCCATCATAGTATTACAGTGTACAAATTATTTTCTATCTGAAGATAATCTTTTTATGGGAATTTTTTTTTTGAAGATAATCTTTTTAAACAAAATATTTTAGATTACTTGAATAAGATTATGACCATCTATTTGTGTAATTTCAAAGCTGGTCATATTATTAATATTTATTTATTTTTAATATATTTGGTGCAGGTTCTCACTACACAGCTCCGGCTCATAGTGACACTGTTTTCATCCTCCCCAGCACAGGGATTACAGGTGTAAGCCACCTCACCTGGTCTTAGTGGACGGCTCAGCACTCCTGTGGGCAGGGCCAGCAAGGCATGTGTTGCGGGGGATCAAACCTGGTCTCTGTACTTGCGTAAGCAGGCTCTTAGTCTGCTGAGCTATCTCGTCGGCCCTCTGGTCATATTCTTGTATTCAGAATTATCAGACCACTTAAGTTATACCTCATAATATGAGCATTGTATTGGAAAAATATTGCCAGTGAAATTTGTAACCTAAGAAACTTGTAAACTTTTCTAAATTAATTTCTATATTTGAATTGGAATTTTTCTCCCATTTGGGCCTCTTTCCTCTGCTTATAAAAAACAACAACAACAACTGAGTTTTAAGGAAATTTAAGAGCGTCTTTAATACATTTTTCAAATTTTTTTATTGTTTTTGAAGCATGAATAGCTCTAATATATAGACAGTTCTGTTACATGTCAACTTTAAAATTTTATAAATATTATTATAAAAATTTTTAGGGCCAGCCAATAGCTCAGTAAATTAAAGTGCCTGCAAGCAGGTGCAGGGGCCAGCGGCTCAATCCTCTGGCCTGCTGTGCCAGCTCTGCCCCTGGGGTGTGCTGAGACAGCAATTGAGACTGGGCGTGGTGATGTTTGCCTGTAATACCAGCTCTTGGGAGGCTGTAGACAAGTGGATCACTGAGTCCAAGTCCGATCTAGTAGTGAGACTCTAAACACCCTGTAGAACCTTCCCTAAAAATTTTTTTTTTAAAAAGAATCTTTGTTATGCCAAATAAAAGCTTATACTACTGCAAGTATTTGAATGTGAGAAAACAATTCACTTAACAGTAGTGCATACTTAGAACAAAGCACTGTTTCTAAGGCTTTACATTGAATCTTTATAACTTTATGAGGAATATTAGAGTTAACAAGCTTGAGGCTTTAGAGAGGTTTAAAAACTTGCTCACGGTCATTTAGGAAGTTGTAGATGCTGGATTTAAATTTAGGTATTCAAGCTCTAAAGGCTGTCCTCATAACCTGTATGCTCTTTTTTTAAATTTTAAGACTAAAACTGTGTTCAGTGGATAGAATCTGTTTTAAGATAGCATGAAGATCTTGAATTCATCAATTAATAAGTACTTATAGGTCCTATTTTGCATTTTTATAATCTGTGTTCTTTTTAGTTTGTCTCCCAGTCTAACTGCCAGCAGTTCCTGAACACTGTTTGGTTTGGACAGATGTCAGGTTACCGACGTAAGCCCACCTGTAAGAAGATAATGACTGTTTTGACAGTTGGCATTTTTTGGCCAGTTTTGTCACTGTGTTATTTGATAGCTCCCAAATCTCAACTTGGCAGAATCATTCATACACCTTTTATGAAATTTATTATTCATGGAGCATCATATTTCACATTTTTACTGTTGTTAAATCTGTACTCACTGGTCTACAATGAGGATAAGAAAAACACAATGGGACCAGCTCTTGAAAGAATAGACTATCTTCTTATTCTGTGGATTATTGGTAAGTATCAAGTTAGTTCAAAAGATTATGCCTTTATTTAGCCCATTGGCTCTTCCGTACTTAATAGCATTATAAAAATCAGTTTGCAGTTTTATACTGTTTGCCCAGCAAGGACTTGATCATTTTTATGATCATTGAGGATTTAACTAACATTTTTGTAAAGATAAATTTTCCTGAGCTTGATTATATAATTTAATATTACGTTAACGCATAGAAATTTAATATGTTTTATTCTCAGTATATGAATTGTTCCCTGATTGTTAAAACTCAAAGTAACATTTCCTGGGCCAGGGAGATAGTTCAGCAGCTTAAGCTCCTGCCTGGCAAGTGCAGGATCCTGAGTTTGGTCCTCAGTACCAAAATAAAATAACATAACATTTACCAGTGAGTATTGTTTTGTGTAAGAACAGGAATTTTTCTTTTTATTTTTCTTAAGTATTTTAAAACTTAATGAATTTTATGCTCCTACATTTGATGAATTTTTGTCCTCCTATACATTTTGCTGTTTAACTTCTGTTTCACTATATCATTAATTTTTGTAACAGAAACCTAAATGCACCTTTGTTGCTATACCTGTGCCTCTTACAGAAATAATACTTAAATGTAGAGTTGAAGGAGTCCCTGGGACTGACTGCAGAAAGTGTTTTTTGCTGCAAACTGTATCTTTTTAGAAATGACAGGTTTTATGGCAAGAATGTCACTCATTGGTAGAGCATTTGACTAGCAGGTGCAAGGGTTATATCCCAACATTGAAAAAATAGTGATAAGTTTTTAAAAGAATAAGACATTTTTATATGCTGAAAACTATTTTTATAAGTATGCTTCTTTCCATATTGTCAGCCTTATTTTTGATCTCAGTGTTTTTCATCTATCCACTATTATACTAATGGGTAGTAAAATTTAGTCTTTTTTTTTTTTTAGCACTGGGGATCAAATTCAAGACCTTGAGCTTGCTAGGCAGGCACTGATGCCGCTAAGCTATATCCTTAGCCCTAGTCACTTTTTATATAAAGGATTGTATTCATCTTTTGATCTGTATTCTTGATAATTCAGTTATTAGGAAAAAATTATTTTATAGTGTCCCCTTTTTCAGCTATAAAAATAATTTTTATATGTTAGAATTTTAAACTAACAATCAATTTCATATAACTTGATTTCTGTCAGGGTTTTATTTTGAACAATATTCATCCTATGATATGTTAATGTTTAAAGTAAGGTAAGTAAAGTAAAAATAACATACATCTAAATGCTAGATATTACAGAATTAAATAATTACATTTTGTTTATATGTTACTGTTTTTTCTTAAAATAGTGTGTACCTGCTTTGGCCAAGCATAGCCAGAAACAGAAATGAATGCTGCATCCCTTGAGCTAATGGTCAAATTTAGGTTAAACAACAAAACCATCAGTAACTTGAGAATCATAAAATAAATGAGTATGTTTCATAAATCTTGTTTGAAGTCTTTGAGATATCCAAGAAAGATGTCAGACAGGAAGATGTAACATGGAGCTGAGAAGGAGGTCTAAGCTTGTGTTAGAAATGTTTAAATGTATACAAATAGGTTGTATATGAGAATATGGGAATCGATGAAACACTTAAGAAGAAAGTATAATATGCAAAGAGAGGTCCTAAGATCAAGCCTTGAGGAATCCCAAGACAACTGGGATTGCTTCTTACTAATGTTATTGTTTAAAAATTAGACCTAACAAAATAGAACATTGATTATGCAATGATTCTGTTGCTTATAATATTTTTTATTCTGTAGCTCTGGTTCTGGGTAAAGGTTGGGAATGACCATTTCTAGTAATTCTCTGATCTCTACTCCTTTCCCAAATAAAAGCAAGCAGTGTTTCAGCTAATAAAATGTTACCTGTCAGACTGTTTCATTTAACATTTTGACAGTTTTTAATTTGTTTGTTTTGAATGAAACTTACCCAAGGAGAATTTCTTAAGTGTTTTCTATTATATCTGTAAAAATTTTATATATTTGCTTCTATATAATGAAGATGTTATGAACAGGTTTTCAATAATATTTCATTTGGGGGCCTGCCCCTTAGCTCAGTTCTTTAAGTGGCTGCTTCAACAAAGCAGTCAGGCTCAGGTTGCTGTGGTTCGATCTCCACAACTCAAACCAGCCAAACCTGCCCTGAAGGCATTTGGAGCCAAAAAAAAAAAAAAAAAAAAAAGAATATTTCATGTATTTCACAAAGGAATTACTCTGCCTACTTGTTAGCCAGAGAATGAATCTCATTGGCTTACTTTGATCTTCACCAGTGTGTTACAGTATGATATTTTCTGTTACTTATACTCTCGTTTAAAATGCCTGGATAAAGGAATATACTATAAGATTATTCTGGGTTATATTACTACTCTCTGGTCCTCGTGGAAATATAAAATTGTGGAGGAATGTCTGAACAGAAAGAGAAAGGAATTTTGCTTTTTTTTTTTTTAAGTAATCTTGCATACTTAAAAAAAGGGACTATTCGGGATATTTTGGACATCTATTAATAAAACTGATTCTTACCTTTGAGATTATTTAGAGTGAATTGATAATAGATCTAATAAGCAAATTACATCCAACTTTAGAAAGTGATAATTATTACAAAAGAAAGGTAAATACAGAGCTAGGGGAATTAGGAGAAAGGGCCATGGGGCTTTCAATTTTTTAAATACTATGGCAATGAAAGTGGTGAGGAAAAACGATATGAAATAGTAAATGAGTTAGTCAAATGAATATCTGGGTGAGGACTTCCAAGAAGAATGTGGAGTGGTGAACAGCAGAGGAAGAGCCTCTTTGAGATTTGATGTCCAGATGCTAGAATATAGCAACATGAGGAAGAATAGGAGGGGGGAAGTGGGTACCTGGAACCCAGCAAGGATATGAAGTGAGAATCTAAGCCCACACACAGAGAGAAGAAAGACTTCAACAAAAAAGAACAGAGGTGGTGGCAAGCTGTTCTTTCTCCCTGAGCACTGTTTCACTGTGTGTACTTACAGATGCACGGTGACTATTGGTGATCCCAGAGGCCTCCACAGAGAAATGCCCAAGTGGAATTGAACAACAGACCCAGCAGATCACAGTGGCTGCTGAGTTATTAGGGTTCACTTGTCCCCCAGGGGAGGGTGATTATAGACAGGGACTAGCTGAGCTTGGAACTCAAAAGTAGCTGTGGACTGGCCCAAGCAGCTCCTAGTATCAGGGTGAGGCGAAACAAAGTTCAGGTTGGCAGGAGGCACACAATGTGTCAGGCTGAGAAAATCAGGTTCCAGCATCACAGCAAGAAACAGCCTGGTGGGGTGGTGGAGAGAGACAGAGATGGAGATGGAGATGGAGACGGAGACAGACAGATACAGCCAGCCAGCCTGAAGTTTAGTGAAACTAAAGATGCAGGCTTACTGGGCTTATCTACTACCACACCATAAATCTGGTTCACTTGCTAGGATTGATCATCAACACAGATTTGAACTCTGTGCACTTTGTCTACCACAAACACAGACATACCTTGAAGTGGACATTTTTTTTCCTTATTTTTATATGAATTTAAACATTGTTTCTAGTTTTTTTTGTTTGCTCTTGTTTTTAATCTCTTCCTTCTTTTTTGTCTTCACTAGTTTCTCACAGTTTGTGTGATCTTCCTTTGTCTTCTAGCCTTGCTTCTGTTCTCTTCCTTTTCTGTTTCTCTATTCTTCACATCTAACTCCTTTTAAATTTTCTTCCTAAGGGTAAAATTGCCATCCTGAGAGCATATTTACTATATACAATTTTCTGGTTTGTTTTAGATTTTGGTCTATAACAAATCTAGTTCATATAGTTAAAGGTAGCAAATTAATAATTACCACAGTTTATTGCTTTCTAGGTGCTATTTGATGCTATTGTTATCACTGATTGTATACTTAACCAGAGAGACATAATCCTTCTAGTCAGTTACTCTGCCTGACATGCCAAGACTGAGATTGCCTAAGGGTCATAAAAATGGTATAGGCCAGTGCCAAAGAATCCGGGATTAGGCAGCAACTTCTCATCACCAATAAATTGAAGTGGTGGGATCTTGCAAAAACTCAAAACCTCAAAGCCAGCTGCATCTGGAAAACACCCCTAAGATGTATTCATTTTCTAAGGGTTCTAAAGACTCTTTGCCATAAGCAGTTTACAAGCATTGACCCAAGATTTCACTTGAAAGAAAAGATGCTTAAACAAGATGCAATCCTAGCCATCCAGTTTACTAAAGGCAAACCCAGGGAGCAATAAGGTAAAACAACTTAAACACCACTCACCTGGATTCTCTGAAGTTGTAACAGCAGAATTAACAAAATAGATGAATGAGGCTCTAGAAAAAAATTAAATCAGAAATAACTTCTCAAATAACTGCAGTGATAGTGACTATAATCAAAGACATGGTTATTGACTCTAGAGCAGGTACAGATTTAAAAAAATATATAGAGGTACTTAGGAAGGTAACAGAAACCATGAATGCCCATCATAGGAAAGAAATGGAATCTGCAACAGAGATTCAAACAGATATCCAGGGGATTCAAAATTCCATTGAATATATATGCATCAGAATAAGCCAGTGTGAGTACAGAATATCAGATCTAGAAGACAGGATTATAATTAGTGATTATGAATGACTTCTTAAAAATAGCCAGGGAATGTGAAAAATCAATCCAACAGCTGCTAGACAATGCAAAGAAGAAGAATATTGATCTGAATCAATGAAATAGGAAAGAGTACAATAACATTTAAAAAATCTTGCTCACAGAAGTAGTGACAGAAAACTTTTCAAGCATGGAAAAAAAATTGGACATACAGATAATTGAGGTATATAGAACTCCAGTTAGCCATGATTATTAAAAAAAAGCTACGCCAAGGCATATAATAGAAAAGATTTCAGAAATTCAACACAAGAACAGAATAGTAAAAGCTGTTACAGAACAAAAAACAAGGCACCTGTTAAGAAAAGTCCATCAGAATCACAGCCAGCTTTTCAGTACAAACCCCTGGTCAAGAAGAGATTGAAGTGTTTTAAGCCTAAAAGAAAACAACCTCCAACCCAGTTTGATGTATCCTGCAAAAGTATCTTTCAAAATTGATTGAAAAATAACATACTTCCATGACAAAGAAAACCTGAAGAAATTCATGAACAAAAAACAACACTCCAAAATGTTCTGAAGAACATTCTAGAAAGAGATAAGCACTACAACTCCATGAATCCCTCAAAATGAACATGTCGGACAGCATAACAATTAAAAGAAAAAGACGGGTTGCTTCTAGAACAGAACAGACAACAGAACAGTAACATAAAATGGGAGAGTCAGTACATATAACCATCAACATTAATGTCCTCCATTCACTTTATCAAAAGAAACACTTTATCAAAAGAAACACTGATTGGATCAAGATGCACGATCCAACAATATGCTGCTACAAGAAGCATATTTGATTAATTCATAGACTGAAAGTCAAAGGATGGAAAACAATGTTTTATGTGACAGGAACCTAAAAAGAAGCAGGAATAGCTCTTATTTGCAGACAATGTGAATTTCAAGGCAAGACTGATTAAGAGAAACAAAGAAGGTCACTACATCCTTGTGAAGGGAATAATCCAAGAGGAAGAGATAATAAATATACAACAAATACCAGTGTACCTTACTATATAAAACAAATATTAATGGGCATGAAAAATCAAGTACTAGTGCAATTATATTGAGGGTTCCCAGTTACCCACTGTGACAAAGACAGGTCAACTAGATAAAAAGTCAACACATATTAGAACTGAACCAAACTTATGAACAAATGGACTTAGTAGATGTCTACAGTGCTCCACCCCATAGCATCAGAATATACATTCTCATCTGCACATGGTATGATCTCCAAAGTAGACCACATACTAGCTCATAGAACATGCTTAAGTAAATGTAAAGGAACTGAAATTATCCTGTGTGTATTTTCAGGCTATCATGCAATGAAAGAGAAATCAGTGGCAAAAGAAGCCACAAGAACTTCATAAACACATGGAAATTAAATAACACCCTCCTGGATATCTGGCTGATGATCTTCCAGCCACAGAGAAGAGCCAGAGTAGAGCCTGTAAGGTGGGAGTTGTATGTGCAAAGGGTAGTAAGGAAACAAAGAGATCGGTGTGACTAAAATAGCAGGAAATACTAGCCCATGAGGTCAGACAGGAGGAGTTATGAAGAGCTTTATATGCCATTATAAAGACTTTGGTTTTGACTCTGTGAAATGGGATTTAAGCAAGGGTGGTATATGTCCTGTTGAAATCAGTTGCAGTTTTCTTGGATTCTCTTTCATACCCACAGGACACAGTACCCTGAAATCTGGTAGCAAGTTTAATTAGCTTTGTAAGATACAAGATAGAAAACAGCATGCCAGTGCTTTAGCTTCAAATACGTCTTTATGGAGAGTCCGTACAGAACTTGTAGGTTGCTTCTTGGCCCCATAGTGGGTACTCTCATTTGTATGGGATAAGACCATGTGTATGGATGGAGACTACCTTACCTAAAAATACAGTCCAGAAGTACAGCTGTGGCTCCAGTCACACTCAGATTAAAAATGTCAAAGAAGCTGAGTCCTGTGTTTCTCAACCTGCTTTTATGGTATACAGTCCTGTTCATACTCAGAGTCCTCCAGTCCACATGCACTTTCCCAGTTAACAGTAGTGTTTGCAAAAGTGTTGAACACAGCAGACCTTCCATATTTTTCTTAATGTGGTATGTTTCCAAATAAACCACATTAGTGGCAGGTAACCAGATATTTTGTTCCCATGGAGAAAGTTTTACTTTCTGTTAATCCTTTTTCCTCTGGGAGCTACCAGAAAGGGTTTTGAGGCAAAAGAAGCACTGGGATTGTGAAAGAGTGACTGTGGTTGCTGTACTGAAAACATTTTAAGGAGATGAGTAGAAGCAAGGAGACAAACTAGCTAAATCAGGCAAGTGAAAGTAGTGGCTCAAAGTGGTTTTGAGAAGGATTAGACACTAAATATATTTTGAAAGTAGAGTCAACAGGTTTTGTTTTTGCACTGTTATATAGTTTTTTTAAAAAACCAGAAGACAGGGATACTTGAAGAGAATTTTTATTTATTTATTTTTTTGCGGTACCGGGGATTGAACTTGGGACCCTACAGTTGCCAGGACCATTTTTATTGAATAACTAGAAAAATGACTTGTCTGTGAACTGAGATGAGGAAGTCTGCAGGTGGAAAAATTTCAGGGGCAGAGAATAGGGGTTTGGTTTGGACACATTTCCAATTGCAGGTGTAGAATACCCAAATACTTTCATATAGAGGCTTAGAGAAATAAAGTATCATGAGAATATATGTTGTTTAAATGTGTACGTTTGAGAATCTGCTAGAGAGTTGGTATTTAAAGCCATTAAACTGGATGAGATCACTGAAGTAATAAGTACAATGAAAGAAAAGGATGGGGGGCCAAACGCGTGTGTGTGTGTGTGTGTGTGTGTGTGTGTGTGTGTGTGTGTTGTTACTTTTCTCTTGTTGCTGAGACAAAATACCTGACAACCAAAATTAAGGAAAGAAAAGTTCATTTAGCTCACAGTTTATAGAGGTCTCAGTCCATAATCAGCTGACTATAAGGCAGGGTGCTTAGGCAGAGGGGTAGCAGTTCATGGCAGTGGGAGGTGGCAAAAGCAAGAACAAAAAGGGAAGGGAAGCCTCTCTTCCTCTCATATGTTGCATGCAGGCTATCTGCCCTAGGGCAGATGGAGCACTCACATCCCCTAACCCAACACTAGACAAAGAACTAATCACAAACTCTAGATTCAGCCCCCTATGAAAATCCACACACACACTCCTCTTTGGTCACATGAGGCTTTGGGGGAATATACAGATACAAACCATAACTGTGTATGTGTATGTGTGTGTTTAACATTAATGTATTTGTTTTCTTAGCTTGTTTCATATTATTTAACATCTCTCTCTCTGGCCAAAAAGAAACTCTTCCCCCCTCCTGCACCACTCCCCCAGAGAGGGTCTCCTTCTAGTGCAGGCTGGCCTTGAACTCACTATGTAGTGTAGGCTATGCTCAAACTCACAATGGTCCTCTTGACTCAGCCTACCAAGTGCTGTGATTATAGGCATGCACCACCACACCTGGCAAAGAATCTTAATATTATTGTATTAAGTCATCTGAAACCTGTGTTTATTTTTTCTCAAATTTTAGGAACTTTTCTCTAAAAAGTTCTTGTTTTTCTTTTAAGGCTATAGCTGGCCAAGGGGTTGTGACTCAAAATATTATTTAGCTTATTTAGTCAAGTTTAATAACTTGACTCAAAGTATTATTTATTTTACTATTGAATTAAGAAAGTGTTATCTAATTTTGTTCTTCCTTTTTTTAGGGATGATTTGGTCAGATATTAAAAGACTCTGGTATGAAGGTTTGGAAGACTTTTTAGAAGAATCTCGTAATCAACTCAGTTTTGTCATGAATTCCCTTTATTTGGCAACCTTTGCTCTCAAAGTGGTTGCTCACAACAAGGTGACTATTTACTATGTCAATTGATGGCATAAAAGTGTACTTCAGAAACTTCAAGATATTTAATTATGTTAACCAGTTATACAGGGTCATTTCTGTGTCTGGTATGTTTTTATCTTAAAACTTACCTGTGTGCATATAGTTTTCTACCTTTCTAGTAATATAAAGAATATACCTTTTAGCCAGGTGTGCTGGTGTGCACCTGTAATCCCAGCACTTGGGAGGCTAAGGCAGGGTATTGCAGTGAGTTCAAGGCCAGCCTGGGCTACACAGTGAGTTCAAGGCCAGCCTCAACTACATAGCAAGACCCTGTCTTGAAAAAAAAAGAAAAGAAGAATGTGTCTTTAGAGGATGTTACCTTCTATATAGTAGGTACCATGATTGATATTTGATATACTTTATCTCATTTTATCCTCACAGGGAATTTATGAGACAGAAGTCCTTATTCCCATTTTGCAAATAAGAAAAATGAAGCTCAGAGATATTAAACCAAGACTGGATTTAAGTCCAGGTCTGTCTAGGCATTTTCTTTCTATTAAATGCCAATTCTTTATATCTGAGCTAGGTTCATGTAGTTCATTAACCTGTATATACTTTAAATGAGGACATAACTTAAAATGATTCATGTTAAATGTTTTTATATTAATCTGAAAAAAGTTTAGCTTAATGAAATTCATTAGTATTTGGCACATTTGAAATCATGGTTATCTTTTACATCTTAAAAAGTGATGATATAAGTGCAATTATTTTTTCTGATGAGTATTCATTTTAATTCACAATTTAATATGAATTTAGCTTTGTGGACATATAATTTTACTTTAATCAAGTATTATACTCTCCCAAGGCCAGAAAGGATAATTAGATACTATGTTAACAATCTTTAAATCCTGAGTTTAGAATTCTTCTGGGGTGACACAACCAAGTAACTAAAATACATAATATTCTCTTTTTTACTGATTTATAGATTATAGAAAAGGAAAGTGATTCTCTTCTATCATTTTATCTTTAAAAAAATTCTATTCCTTTAATTGGTTAATAGTATGCAACATACTGCTTAAGGACATTTGATGACAATATAAAGTAACTAAGAAAAATTAATCCTATATAGTTAGATAAAGAGCTTACATGGGATTGCTTTTTCATACTGATCTTTTTACTTCTAGAAGTAGAGTAGGCCTATAATTTATTATCCAAACAAAAATACATTTTGAAAGTAAAAGGAAATACTATTAGTAATTATGTACAGACAACTGCATATATCTTAGACCATTCCATGCAGTTCAGCTGAGCTTGGTCTCCTTCCCTTTCCTTCACTTCCCCTCTACCCTTTGCCTTTCTCTATTCTGTTTTTTCCCTCCCTCCCTCCCTTTTTCCCACCCTACCTCTCTCCTATGAATCATGCTATAATCTGAATTAAAGGACTAGGTTGGCTTAATATGATAGCTAATTAATTGACAACATACAGACTTTAAGTTTATATTTGGGAATTTAAGAATGAACTTATTTCATTCTTAAAATTTTAATGACAATTTTAAGAATTTTAGTTTTGTTTTTAAAACCTAACAATGTCTTAGAAAATTTTTTTATTTAGATTGATATTGTCTCATGTACATAGAAATATTTTATTTACTTAAAGCATTGTTTTATTAAAGAAGAAAAACTTTATAAAGCATAAATGGAGATTCCCTCTACAAAGAAGCATATTAAAATAGTTTTCTTTCAGAAACTTCAGAATATTTGTTTTTATTTTCCTGAGTTGAGAATATTGTTTCCCTTTGGCTTTTCTTTGAACCCTAGTTTCATGATTTTGCTGATCGGAAGGACTGGGATGCATTCCATCCTACACTTGTGGCAGAAGGGCTTTTTGCATTTGCAAATGTTCTGAGTTATCTTCGGCTCTTTTTTATGTATACGACCAGCTCTATCTTGGGGCCCTTACAGGTAAATAAACTTTCTTAAAGAACACTTGTCAGATTTCATTATTATTTTGCCTTTGTACTTAGACATTGGAACATTGTTCTCTCATGATGTTAAAACTGAACTTTGTTTTGGAAAATGATTAGCAATTACAAGGATGTACCACATTCATCTAGGTTGCTTCTGGCTTGGTGTTAGTCATTTGCTGTAAGGAATGTGAGCTTTTTAAAGCTGTGGTCTATTGGCCTTCCTCTTCCACTCCATGGGCATAGATGGGTTTAAAATATAGTTATAATTCAGATAATAGCATACCATAAAAATCTGCTTTTTACCAAACGAACCTCACATTTAAAATTTTAAGTGTTTTAGATTGTAAGAGATGTCCTACATAAACAGAAGTAAGTGTTTTGAAAGTGTTAGCTTTATTTAAAAATATTTTACTTTTGTGAAATAAATATTAATGTAATAAGTTGGAAAGTAGCAAAATTCGTAGAAAATAGTCCAGCTTTATATTTTATATTATTTCATATTTAAAGAAACTGAGTTTTTGATGTTTTGTGATTTGTCCAAAATAGTGTCATTATTATTGGTAAGATACCAAAGCTAAACTCAGTCTCTTTATATTTAAAAAAAAAAAAAAAACCTCAAAATTACTTGAATTTATACCACAAACTTTATTAGTTATTTTTAAGATAAGGGGTCAACTCCCTAGCTTTCCATAATATTCTTAATAATTCTAAAAATGTGAACAATATTTATTTTTCCTTGGAAAGTTGAAATTTATTAGTAATTTAGTACTATTACCTTTTTATTTTTTATAGTTTTACTACCATTATAGTATCATTCTGCTATAATTGCTGTAACTTTATAGTATATGTTAAAATCAAGAAAGGTACTACCATTAGCTTTTTGGTCAGAATTATCTATTTGAGTTTATATGAACCTTAGAACTGTTTTTCATATGTTTGTTGCCAAATGCCATATGGATTTTGCTAAGGTTTGCACTGGATCCATGCATCAATTAAGGTAATATGAACATTTTTGCAGTATTATATTTTCTAGTTCATGAACATAGGATCCCTTTCCATTTGTTTGTGCCTTTTAAAATTTGTTCCATCAATATTTTAGTTTTTACTGTGTGTTAATGGTTTCCATATGAAGTATCTTCCAAAGACTCATGTATAAATGTTTTGATCCTCACTGCAAGAGTATTAAGAGGTGAGGCCTAGAGGTGATTGACTCATCAGGTCACTGACCTTGTTAGTGGATTCATCCAGTGATGAGTTCATTAGCTGCCTGGGCTGTTACCAAGTAGGGTCTACTTGGAGGAGGTAGGTCCCTGGGCCATGGCTTTGAAGAGCATATTTCTTCTTGGGCTCTTTTCCTGTCTGCCGTGAGGTGAGCAACTTTCCTTTACCATGATCTTCGGCCACAGTGTTTACACTTTGCACCCAGCTTACTGTGGACTGAATTCTCTACCACCACAAGCCAAACCGAACCTTTGCTGCTTTAAGTTGCATGTGATATCCTAATTTCCTTTCCAGATAGTTTATTTATAGAAATAACTGTTTATTTTATATCCTGAGTCTATGTTGCATTTTTTTTTTCTTAGTTCAACAATTTGTGGACTTTGTGTGGTTTTCTGTATAAAAGACTGTATTGTATTCACGTAAGGATCACTTTAATTTTTATCTTTCCAATTTGGATACCTTTTCTTTGTTGTTTTATTTTTTGCTTTTCTAATTGCTTTGTATAGTACATCTATTATTATGTTGAATAGAAGTGTCAAGAGTAGGTATCCCTGTCTTTTTTTTTTTTT
>NW_004524604.1:18535986-18537272 GCF_000260255.1 Octodon degus | reverse complement strand
ATATATATATATTCCACCAAGGAAGAAAATTGTGTGTTTTTCCCTGTTCTACTATAAACAGTACATGCTGGTGAGTTGAAGGTGGTGATAGCAGGAGTTAGAAGTTACACATCCAATGAGCAAGGGAAGAGGAAGTGGGGCAAAAAAAACCCAATGAAATTTTTTTTTTCTTAGTTTAAAAGTTTGCCTTTCCAAAAACCATTAGCCACACATGGTGGCACACATATAATTCTAGCACTTGGGAGGCAGTGATGGGAGGATTGCTGTGAGTTTGAGGCCAGCCTGGGTTACAAAGTGAGTTCAAGGTGAGTCTGAACTGCATAGTGAGACCCTGTCTGAAAAAGACAAAAACAAAACAGCAAACAAAAGCATTAGTTTCATTATATTTTTGTTTTCTAATATGTTTATTTCTGCTCTAATTTTTATTATCTCTTTCCCCCTGTTAACTTTGGGCTTAGTTTATTTTTTCTGTTTCTACTTTTAGAAAGAATATGTTTGTCTGAGATTTTTTTTTAAATGTAGGTGTTTATCACTATGAAATTCCTCATTACTATTTTTATTGAATCCCTTAAGTTTTTGTATGTTGCTTTCATTATAGTCTTAAGGTATTTTCTAATTTCCTTTATCCTTTTTTATTTCTTGGAACCAGTGATTGAGAGGGATTATTTTGATTTCTGCATATTTTTTCCATTTTCCCTCTGCTATTCATTTAGCAAAGATATGGTGGCTACCCTTTAAGACTAAAAGAGACAAACATGAATATTTGTAAAAAATGAGAATGCTACGAGCAGTTATTTTGGGAGCCTGAGAGAGAGAGAGTACCTAGAGAAAATCAGGAAGACTCCTTAAAGGAAGGAACATTTGACGTGAGCCTAGAAGGGATGAGAAGGTTGCCTACAAAGAATGAAGTTCTGTGACAGTGTGCAGTGGTAGCGTGAGAGAAGACGGGGTCTCTGTTGACTTGAGTTGTGGAATGAAGATGAGGAGATAAGGCTGTAAAAGACAAATGGGGCTGTGTGCTAGAAATTTATTTTCACACATGCAAAGGAGAATTTTGAGCCCAGATGGCTTCAGTACATAGAACTTTATTATGGCTTTACGCTAGAAAAATTAGAAGGAAAATGACTACAAGTTGATATTATTGCTTCTTTTATTTTTGCTTTCCCCTTGATATGAATGCTAACAACAATAACCTTTCTTCCCTAAGGTATTTAGGTTAGTTTCACTGTTCTACATAGTCCTGTATCTGTTATTTTATTTTTTGCTTTTCTAATTGCTTTGTATAG
>NW_004524604.1:18520718-18526640 GCF_000260255.1 Octodon degus | reverse complement strand
CAGGAGATTTAGTGTCTCTGCTTTAATGTTTAGATCTTTAATCCATTTTGACTTTAGTTTAGTACATGGTGATAGACACGGGTCAAGTTTGAGTTTTCGGCATTGGTGCTATAATTTTTAAAGCTACGCTAGCCAAGTCTTCCTTCTCTCCATCCCTTCCTCTGTTCTTCCTTCCTTCCCTCCTTTTTTTCTTTATTTCTTTTTTGTTTGTGTGAGATAGGGGTTCATGCTACCTAAGCTGGTCTCACTCGCTCCTGGGCTCAGATTCTCACACCGCAGCCTCCTGAGCTCAGACTGTCAGCATGTATCACTGACTCCAGCTTTATTTCCATTTTTCCATTACCAGGACATGTTTTTTCTGTGTATACGAATATTAATTCTGTGAATTTCAACATTGATATTTTAATTATCTCTCTCTATTCTGAAATTTTCATGTTTCTCAAGTAAAACTAGTAAGTTGTTTTAAGCAATATATTAGACCATATGATTATGACATTTTCAAATATTTAAACCTTGTAATATTTCTCAGTATAAAATAAGTTTACTATTTTTAATATTTGCCTTTTACACGGATATTTAGTTGTCTCCAAGCCAGTATTCTCCGTTGTAATATTCACTGTTCTAGTTTTTTTCCATGTTATATAGGAACTAATATGCTTTCAAAGATAAGCCATGAAGTCTATGGTGTCCTCATTTAATACTGCTCACCTTGATATTAAAATTGAAAGTATTGTTATTTTAAAGCTTCCACTTTTTTTAACCAAGTTTTAAAAATTAATATATATAGTTATTCTTGAAAAATCTTATTTACCTATAAGCTTACAGTGTTTAAGCTTTCTTCAAAGGTATTTTTTTTTCTATACTTACCAAAAGCAGTTGCTGAATTCTTATGCCATAAGTTACTAAGTTTTCCTGATACAGTATGGCTTTATTATGAACACTCCCAATCAGATTGAATGATTTTTCCCCATGGTGACCTAATAAAGCTGGCATTAATTAATGCAAAAAAAGAGAGAATTTGTTTCTTCTCTTTCTCACTTATTTCAAGCTTTCTGATTCTAAATACTCCCTAGTTCTTTTGTCAGAATTTTGCAAAGAGGCCAAGTGAGAGAAGCATAAAGCTTTGAAAAGTAAGTACAGTAAGTCTAGTCACTTGCAGAGCCCAGGTCACTATTTGGGTATGCCTAAAGCTGTTAGCACACCTTTCTGCTTAATTAGCTGGCCTAGTTTAGTAGGCTAGAAGAGTTTGTCCACTGTGGCTACGTTTTCTATCATTCGAAGTGGCCATGTGCTGTGTTTGAAGGATTGATTCAATTAGGACTTTAATTTGAAGCTGGATTTGATTAATTGTATAAATCTGGTTAAAATTTTGGGAGGATATTTTGAAACACTGAGTTTTGTATCTTAAAAGGAATAAATGCATGTAATAAATTTAAATAGTTATTAAAAAATAGAGATGGGGGCCATTATGTACGTATACGTACACACAAAATGTCCCACACCATTTTTTTTACTTAATGTTTTATAGAGATCTTTCTGTGCCATCACACACAGATGTACTTTGTTCTTTTTAAAAATTACATTTGGAATATTCTTTGTTTCAGGTTGTCTTTTCTTTCTACCTCCAACAATGCCACATTGAAATTCATCATGTATATATGCATCTTTTAATACTTTCTACCTGTTGGTACACTCCTACGAATTGAAGTAGTAGGTCAAAAACTACTGTCAAATTATTCTCTAAATTTGTATTTCAATTTAAACCACAAGATTTATTAAAAGTACCTAATCCCAAGATGCAAAAGGAGTATGAAGAAGAATGAAATTTAAGCTTGAATAAACCTTTCAGATATCCTATTCAGATCTAAATTACAAAAAATGCTCACACATAATACTTTTACAATGGATCCAGAGTGAAAGAAAGTTGATCACTTTAGCAAGAGTCTAGGGCAATTCTAGAGAAGAAATGCTGTCCTTTAGGAATTTATTAAGATTGTACTAAACATTTCTTTATTGTGAATTTGCAGGATTTTTTTTGGAATGTCAGCTTTGTTCTTATGATTGGTTGCTGTGCTGCTCAACAGGTGTTCTTTTAGCAAATGTGACTAACGTTAGGGTGTTACTAGTGAACCAGTAGTCAAATGTGACATTTGGGTTACTATTTGAAAGCTGCAACAGGTCTGTTCATGAAGTCATATGGTTTTTTACTGCACAAATAAAGCCTGGTGGATGAGTTCCAGTACACATTGCTTAATTCAGGGTATAAAATGTCTTTGTGTCTTTGTAAAGGTTTTATTTTTATACCATATTTGGAAGGTTTACTTGGCATATATTGCTGAAAGCTTCAAGAACTACAAAATGGAAGTTGTTCATCAGTTGTCATGTATTTAGATGGTGTATAAAATTGCTATAGCTCTCAACAAATGATTGAGTAGCAGCCAAATTATTGGATTTCTTTTCTTTTTTTGTTGCGGCAAGTCTTTTTGTCATCAAAACATAGGGAGTTTTGAAAGAAACCAAATCTCTTGCACATCATTGTTCCAAAAAATCTCAATGCCACATCTGTAACTTCTCATAAATCCTTTAGATTCTGACCATTGGAATTACAAAGTCCTGTTCTGAGGCTTTTAGTGCAGATAGTGAAATGTTATGATAAGCATATATTTGAGAATTAGTATTGATGCATAGAGAATGTTTTCTTGTATTTCATTGTATTTTAAAACATGTCATAGCATATTATATGTTACAAACAGTTTCCAACATTGAACCACACAGTTGGCATTCCATCCAGTAGGTTTTACCCTTGGCAAGGCCCTCGTAACAGCTTCTGACCTAGTTCTAACATTGGATCATTCACATATACATGGCTGTTTTGTAGCAGTTTTGAGTAGTCAAACATTTATGTACATTACTGTTTTCTTCCTCATCTGAATCAAGGTCTCTTCATTCTGTACATTTCTGTCTGTCACACATCACTAATTTTTTTGTCTGATATGGTCCAAGTTCTCTTCAGTAGCCAAGTTAACTGATACCTTACTTCTTGTAAAAGTATATTGTTATCTAACATTGTACTGAATTGGGATAATTCTACTAGAAATCAAAATAAAACATTTAATTAGAAAATTATAAATACACAAAATGTAACATGACACATAATGTGGATAAAACTCACCCATTTACACTTTTGACACATGCATGTATGTTGCCATTAATTGTATCAAATGGGTGAACAGAAAGATTGCTTCCTGTATTTCCCGTGAGACACACAGCTGGCTACAATTATGTTGAGATATATTTTCATCAGAGAAGTACAGTATGAGGAACTCAATTACTACCTAGTTTTTTTTTGAAACTTACTGAGCTCCTGTGCCATACATTCCACAGATTTCAATGGGACAGATGCTACAAGACTTTGGAAAATTTCTTGGAATGTTTCTTCTTGTTTTGTTTTCTTTTACAATTGGACTGACACAACTCTATGATAAAGGCTATACACCAAAAGAACAGAAAGACTGTGTAGGCATCTTCTGCGAACAGCAAAGCAATGACACCTTCCATTCGTGAGTACTTTTTAAAATTTCTAATAAATATATTTCTGTGGTCTATGTGAATTAGTGACTATAGAAATGAAACATTTTTTTGAAATTTTTTAGTGTCTCTAAACCTTAACAAGTACTCATTTTTTATGAATCATTTATAGTCATCTTTACTATAGAATCTTAAATAGAAGGTCCATATTATTATATTTGTGTTCTTTGCTGAAGGCTATCTTGACTGTAGAATGCTTGGCCTTTGGGGCAGTTCTTTTATCATTCCCACATATTACAACTCTGTCCCACAAGTATTACATATCACTAACAGTTCTCTATCATTGAAACAACCAACAACACATTTTTAAGATTTCTGAAGAGGACCTTAGAGTTGAGAATCTTTAAAACTTGATGAATAAGCCAGATGTAGTGGTGCTTACCTATAATCCTAGCGCTCACAAATTTGAACCCACCCTGGACAACTCAAAGACTTAGTGAGAACCTATCCTAAAATAAAAAGAGGGTTGGAGATATAACTCCACATGAAGGTTTTGATTTTAGTATTTAGTACTGAAAAAAAAATTTTCTAATATATCATAGAGAGTGGAATCACCAGTTTTGAGATAAAATGTTTCCTCTTAGACAGTGAAGAATTGCCTAGTTGTTGTCTCCCTCTTAAATACCAGTGATTCTGTAGTTACTTTTTATGTCCTCTTTTTTTTAAAAGATTAAGATCAATGAACAGTGTGTATGGTGTATATGTAACACTCATATCCCAAGTGAATGAAGTATTTGTGAGCAAACCTACCCTAATAGAGTTTATATGTAGAGAGGTGGTATAGGCAATAAAAAGAGAAGTAACATATATTGAATGTTACATGGTGATTAGGGCTAAAAAGACAAAGCTCGAGCTAAGGAATATATTTGCATGAAAGGGTGTAGCATTTGATTGGGTACAGAATGCCCCAGAAGAGATGGCATTCAAGTAAAAAGTCTAAAATGGGTAAAGGAGCAAGTCATAAAATGGATGTTTAGAAGAAAAGCATTCATAAAACTGCAAATGCAAATGCCCAGAAACTGGAGCAAGACTGACATGTTCAAGGAAAATGCAGGTGGCCAATGAAATGTGATTGTAGGATATGGAGGCAGAAAGATAATAGAGATAATGTAGGGCCTTGTTACCTTTTGTAAGGATTTTGGGCTGTTGAAAATCATATGAAGGAATAGACCTGGAGCGCAGGCCCAGTGTGAGAGTGAGAAGACCCAGGGCTGCCAGATCCCGAACAGACCCAGAGCACAGGCCCAGCATGTGAGTGAGACTGCCTGAGGCCCACTGGATCTTCATTCGACCCAGAGTGCAGACCCAGTGTGGAACCCTTCAACAGAACTTCCTGCAAAGGGGCTAGAGGCAAGACCCACCCAGCTGATTCAGGAGCAGAACATCTTGCCAGAGTGACACAGAGGGTTCACCTCCAATGGCTGCAGCAGGAAGAAGTGGAGCACAGCAGTCAGACCCCAGCCAGATCCAAGCAATACCCATCTAGAGGAGTATGAACTTCGTAGATCTGGACCTGGTGCTAAGGTAATAACTCTATCTAAGCTCTACACCCAAGGTCAGAAGATAGTGGTATACAAAATGACGAAGAGAAGGAACAAAATGCAGTCTCAGGCCCCAAGTCCACCCAGTACAAATGCAGAAGACACTAACAGAGAAAACTGGAAATCACACACCTGATATCTCTGAAATCATAGCGTTGGAAGTAAAGAAACAACTGCACAAAGGTATAGAAGAAATCAGATCAGAAATAATTCTGGACTAAAAAATTTAGTGATAACTATAATCAAAGAAATACTAAGTGCCTCTTAAGAATACACTGATAAAAAAATAGAACAGAATATAAAAATGATGAAACCTCTGAATAAGCAATATAGGAAAGAAATCGAATGTATGAAACAGATTCAAAGTGATATGCAGGAAATTAAAGGCTCAATCACAAGCTGGCAAAACCGTTCGAGTGAAAGTGAAAATAGACTTTCTGACCTTAAAAATACCATTGCAGCCAATGAAAAAGTAAGAAAAGATCTCTTAAAAACAACTAGGATGCAGGAAAAAAATAATTCAATACCTGTAAGATGATGCAAAGATGAACAGTGTGAGACTAATCAATGAGAAGGAAGGAGTCAATACAAATGATATAAAAATATGGGCAGAAGCAATAGCAGAAAACTTCCCAAATATGGGGCAACAATCTCACTTTCAGATAACTGAAGCATATAGAACTCCAAATAACATCAACCCAATGAAAACCACACCCAGACATATAATAATCAAGATCCCAGAAATTCACAGGAACGGTATATTAAAAGCCGCTAAAGAAAATAAATAGATCAC